>NC_056744.1:696534127-696619127 GCF_019279795.1 Protopterus annectens
CATCGACTGCTATATCTTTAGGTGGGTTGCAAATTGGCTCACAGATAGATCACACGGTGTGAAAGTAGCAGACTCCAAGTCAGACTACCGACCAGTCATGAGTGGAGTCTCACAGGGATTGGTCCTGGGTCCTATCCTGTTTGGCATCGACTTCTCAGAAGTCCAGGCCAACATGGAGGGACTCTGGCTGACCAAATCACAGATGACTGCAAGCTGGGAGCCATTATTTACTCCCCAAGTTCTGCAGACTTTCTACAGAAAGGCCTCACTGAGACCAATGACTGGTGTCGAAACCATGGCCTTAAGCTTAATGCCAAAAAATGCGTCATCACCCTCTTTGGGAAAAACTCAGTTCCCACTATTTACCACATCAACGGGAGCCCACTGAACACTGAAGGCATTATAAGAGATCTGGAGACAAAGGTTAACAGCAACCTATCCTTTGACCACCACATTGCCACTGTGGTCAGAAAATCCTTTGATATAACAACTCTCATTACCAAGGGTTTTGCATCCAGGAAGAAGGAGGTCATCATTTCACTCTACTCTTCCCTCATTAGACCAATCATAGAGTATAAGGCCCCATTTGGCATGTACCTCACTAGACACCCACAACAGCTGGAGAGACCACAAGAGTACCTCACAAAGAGGAGCCTAGGCCGTAAGCAAGTCCTACATGGACAAACTCAAAAAAACTCCAGCTATTCTCTGTCTCATATCATCTACTAAGAGGTGATCACTTCTTGACTTACAAAGCCATGTCTGACCCAGCTCTGTTAGAAATACTGCATCTAAAGAAATCCCAATCCCTCCACACCACATGCTCTAGAGACCTCAACCTCATTACCACAATCAACAGAGCATGTTGGAGGGACAGGTTCATAACCTAGAGACTGCTGATGCTGTGGATTAGACTTCCCATAGATGTCAAGCAGAGCACCTCACTAACCCTCTTCAAGAGAAATCTTGATCAGTGGATGGGAAATAGAAAGTTCACCCCAGGGATCACTCCAGTGGCTCTACTTGATAGAGGCACTGGGAACTAATGACGGGCAGTACAATGCCAGGGGACATCTATGGGCTAGGCTTGTAAAGGCCCCAAGGCCATTAACCTAGTACACACCTATGAACCTATGAACCTATCTGCACTTTCATCACCTAGGGACATAAGGGCTGTAGAAGAAATGCTACAAACCACAAGGCACAACTGCCTGAGTGCCTGTGTGCAGTGCACCAAGCAAGTAATTGCATTTGCCATTCCTATATGACAAAGCCTGGTATACATGCACAGTTTACTCAGACATATCATTCCACATTTATGCTACTCTGGGGCATCAACGTTGTAACATAGACAACATGCACCACAAGGTATAAATGTGACCATGGGCTAAGTATATTCTTGACATTTAACAGTTCATTTGTTAAACTATGGTAGTAGCCACACATGTGGTGACTTTCACACAGGTAAGTTATGTGTATGCATTCATTGGTTCGACTGGAAGAGGATCTGGTACAAGTCAACATGTACTGAATAACAACAGGTCTCTAGAGGTTGACAGTGATGGCACTATGTACCTGGCACAGTCAAAGTGGTCCTTTCAGTAACACTAACAGTGGAGGGAAAACTCCACTCTCCCATAGCTAAGGATAGTTTAGAGATCCAAGATGAACCTTCAGAGTCATATTTGTTTATCATAGATGTCCTGACCACATCATTCTCACTGGATACACAATCAGCAGCAGTGCTAGCAGCATCAGAGAACGCCACCACCTAGAGAGAGGCATGTAAGTGCCCATTAGCATTCCATGGCATGCCTGTTACCCTTGGCATAAATAAGCAGATGTGCAGGATTTTCACTCAGGCTCCAACAGCCAGTATTTAGACCATGTCAGTGCTGCTCATTGCACTACACCATCTGAAAGAAGAACTTCAGCTATTGCAGTGAGTATGGGCAGTAATAGCTTACTTGGCAGCTATTTGTGCATCCCTGCTGTTGTGCAGAACCATATGCCATGTTCATGGTTGGGGCTTATTGCTTGCTGCAGGTGTGGACTACCACTTAACACAAATGGCATACATAATTTCTGAGACTGTCACACTGTCCATAGCTATTCCCATTTGTGAATGTTGGCATGAATGTGGCTGATGTTTGACCAGCACAATTGTGGCCATAATCTCTTACTCTGGACAGTTACTTGAGCATAGCTAATGCTTGATGAAGTCCACTTTGACCACCCCCTACTGGACATCCCACTCAGTGTCCATACTTCAACACCAACCAACTTGCCTGTAGCTATACCATGACTAACCTGAACCTATGGCTGACTGCTGTGTACTGGATGCCGTCAGTCTACCAAGCAACACAGCAGAAGCCATGGCAGCATTCCTACATGAGTAACCCATATGCTGTGTTGTTTCATGGACTAGATGCCTCCAGATCTGACACTTTAGGGCCACATGGTATACCCAGCAAGCCTTCCACTCCGGAAAACTCAACCTCACCACCAGATGATGTGATACATGATACCCTACAATCCTTTAACTATGTATGGACATACCACAGGCTCCATATATATTACTCTACTACCTATGGCACCATTATTGTCCCATGCTAGTGTGCTCCCACCAGTGTAAAAGATGATGATTGGACCTTCCTCACATCTCTGGCTATTGTGGATATTGCACAGTGGGGCCAATCAATGCATGGTGAGAAATAATTATGGTGTTTGTAAATGCATGCATCAGTTTTGTTCTGTTTGCCCTTTCACAGCCCATAACCAGTATCTGTGGACTATATGCTACCTCTTTGCCAGTGCCATGATGTATTGTTCCCACCTCTGCCTTGTGTGAGGGTTCATTATAGCTGTGTCTTCTGAAGACTCCAGAAGCTACTTACCTGGGTCATTGTCCTTTATTAGAGCAGGTATATAAGCCAGTACTAAGGTCTTCCCTTGCTGTAACAGTTTTCATAGCAACATGTTGTGTTGCATGGCACAGAGCACAAATATCTTGATGCAGGTCTCCTGAACTTAAAGCATTATGCCACCGAATGTATTAAGGCAGCAGAATTGAGACGTCAGAGTCTACAGATATAGAGTCAATAATGTTCCATGTTTGATACAGTGTGGTGTTATATGCCATCTTTGCCACAGTCTGAAAATTGCAGATGGAGTCAGTGGCTATGGTTCTAAGGCATATGAAATATCATCTGTAACACATACAACAGCAAACACCATTATGAGTGGTCTGTTACCTATGTTCATGGGAATGGATATTTATAGTCTCTGAGTTGGCAATGTGTGCAACTACCAACTAGATGACCCCATGGAAAGCCCCTCACACACAAAACTATGGTATAGGTCATATGTCTGCCAGATGTGGGAGTCATGGGTACTGCCTAAACCCACACAGACAAACTGTATATAATACCATGTGCACTACACACCATCAAGCATTTGATGGAATTAAAGCCCTTTCTGCTAGCATTCTGTACACCATCTCAAGCAGGTGAGGCCTTGATAGTGATTTGGGAACAGTCAGTGGCTCCCAGGATCTTAGGTAAATTAGCAATTTTTAGAATTCCCAGAATGAGATCAGTATCTCCCTGTCATCTGTAGAAACAAAATATGATTTGCCACATGGATCAGCATCACATCTAGGAACTGTTTTCAGGATTTGCAAGCCTGAGGCCAGCAAAATTTCTTGCATATTGTCTGTCAGATGTGGAAAGGTCCCCATAACAAGGATGGTTAATGGTACACAAAGATATCATGAGAGTAAACTAGTTCCTGTATGATTCCTCTCTCCAGATGGTAGCAGTGTACTATGTCCTGGTCATGGAGATGATGTCAGCAGCTGAAGGACTCTTCTGCAATGCAGAGGGCAGGGGTGTTCAACACTCTAGATACTGGCTTCAAAACTACTACTAACACTAACACCAACACATTCTGACCAGCTAAAGCAAAGTTGAGTCCTAGCATCATAGAATCTTATGTTGTGTGGTATACCTCTTCACCAAGAAATGATCATGTTCAGATAACGTGACTCCCACAGCTCATCCCACAAATTTTAAATGCTTCTGAATCATGCCGCAATATTTGATTTCATTACTTTCATACACAATGCATATCATTAACATTTTGTTACTCATTGCATGTCGTTATGTGTTCATTTGCATGCCATGCATACCGTGCTGTTTTTCTCACAGCAATAGTGCTATTTATGTATCTGAATACTGTTATGTTTGTGTAATGTATTTAATATATTTGATGTTGAATAAGGCAAAAATGTTCATTTATTTTGCCTGTAAGGTCATTGTTAATTTTTTTCCATATAAAACCATTATGACTGTATTGACCGGTCTACACACCTAGTTTGATATCTTGCAAAACTCAACTTTTTGTATTAAAATTTTTAAACAGATATGGAAATTATTGTGTATCATGAACCATGGAACATAATACACAGTCAGCACATTCTACAGTTAGTTCCTTTATAAGGTAACTCCATGAACATATGTCAGCAAATAGCATTATCCTTGAGCACATCTTCCAGATTCATTATTCTGTTATTATCAAAAGTTGGGTTACTAGCTATAATGATTTTACTTTTCTGTTTTAACTGACTTTTAAGTCCTTGAGTTTCTCTTGTTCACATATGATTAATATAGTAATTTTATTCAATGAAGTCATCATCAAAGCCTGCAATTAACAAATTTTATTACCTCTTCTACAGTCAACCACATCTTGCATTTTCTTACCTAAACATATAGGCTGGGATTCAGAAACATTGTTTACATAGCTGCACAATGGCTAAATTAGTGTGATGAAAATAGGGTAATGCAGCCTGAGGCTGAGTAATAGTGTAATAGCTGGCGATTAGCATGATAGAACTTAAATAATTATGAAATGCACAGACTACATGAGTAGGAGTACAGCACAACTATGATCACATGACCTGAGACACTCAATAGAGTGAGTGTAGTATACCTGTAACTATGCTCACTCACACACACACACACACACACACACACACACACAGTTGTGTCTCTATAAGAACTGATGAAAGCCATAATAATGGCTTTGCAGCACAGGGTCTATGAATGTATTGTCAATAATTGGAAAGGAAATATAGGAAGTCAGAAATAGACAAGAGCAATCAGATGAATGCATAGAAGGAACACTGTATGTGGTAAGATATGTACCTGCAGGGGCCATGGGAGGACAGGGACACCTCTTGGATGGTGTTGTATGGTCAAAGGACATAAAGACTTGGAGGACATGGTCTGTTCTATGGATGCCTTCATGGCAAAAATTAGACCATCTCAGCTGGTTACAGTTACAGTTGTCAAAAAGTGACATAAAATATGTATTATGTGGTGATTGTCAGTAACATAGCATTAACATATGCTAGCCTGCAGTAAATGACAGACTGTACAAGTAGGAGACATGCCCAGGATATGACAGGTAAAACTGGCACTGCTATGGGGCTTAGAATGGGAAATGCATGTAGTATACTAGGCAATCAGACAAGTGTGCCCTGTATCAATGCCAGTGCTGAGGCAATTGACAGTACTGTAGTGGTCTAAAGTCACAGGTATGACTGTGGCACATGGCATGCTGGAGGACTAGGCAGAGGCATATATATGGTGCTTACCCTAACAATGTGGTCACTTTACACATGTTGTGTGGGCAGGATAGCATGCAACTTGCATGCCCAGTACATTTCTGTCAGCTTGTGTCTATTCCAGGTAGTGTAGCTTTCCATTACTAGCAACAACCTAGGAGTACACAGTTCTGATGGTATGCAAACTATATGCTATTTTCTCAATTTTACTAGAAGCTAAAAACATAGGCAAAAATGAATCACATGTCCTGCAATTGGATGGTTGGTTATAACACATTACAGTGAAATGCACCTGCTAGGTTTACTGTAGACTCAAGGACACTTTATGTACCCCTCACCTATTCTACCTATCAAAGAAGGTCAAGGTTGCACTTGTGCAGGTTACTATAGTGGTGCTTGCATTGCTCACTTGTTTTTTGGTCCCCTTTGGGACATCATTTAGCCAGCCTAGTGCCCAATGCCTCACATTCACTCCAGGTCTACCAGCTTATCTCCTACCTCCCAGGAATTATTCTAGGATTGCTGAGGCTGGTCTTGGATCCTAAAGGTGTACATGGAGCTTGGGAATCTTTGCATCTGTCCTGAAGGAATTTCTTATATGCCATACCTACTCCCTGCCCCTACTCCCAAGCTTGTTGATTACATCCCAGGGCAAGTCCCCCATTAGACCATGCCTGCCCTAAGGGAGAATCATTGTTGAATGCCCTTCCACCAGGGACAGGCACACCCATCCCTCCTGCTGCTCCATCTATCACCTGAGCTACTAATTGAATCAGGGTGAATGTGACCATAGTTAGGGCTTTATCATTCCATGCACTGGAACAGCTCTGACTGCTCACTTGCATGGGTGATTCTTGTTACACAAGTCACTGCCTTGTCAAGGCAGTGCCAGATATCTAGCTTATTCCATGGATCCTCAAAAAAGATCCATTGCAGGCATTCCTGGTGGTCTCTGCATATGAAGTACAGAAATTGTTTGGATTTTTTCATGCAACATCTAGGAACCTTGCCTCAAAAGGTATGGACACTTCACAGGTCATAACTTAAGAAAAATGGTAGCACATTCTCATCAGCAAGCTCTGCAGGTGTTACTTGATGAACCCTAATGGGCAACAAGGCAGCACAGTGCTGCACAATGCCACCATACAGTGGCACATAAATGCATGGTGTGTCAGGCTAGTGCTTGGGTGTGAATGAGATGACTATCTGCTTGTATCTAGCCTCTGTAATCCACATCTCACTGCATTATCACTCTTTAATACCTCTAGGGGTCAGGACATAACCTCAGAATACCTGGTACCTTCAGGGGTTGCTGATTCACTCACTCATGTACAATACACTTCAAAGCCACTCCTGTGTGAGCATGGTCAGGTCCAAGTCTCATAATGCAGCCTTGATCAAGTGTGCATTGTTTAGAAAAATGTGATTCAGAGACATTTATTTTTAATTGTGTCTTTGGTCTCATTACTGTATTAGGAGCCTTGAAATGATGTGATAAATGCAGCTGCAGCCATTGTAATGTCCATCATTCAAAGGGAATTTGCTAGTGTGGAAACAAAGTTGAAAGTACAACTAGAGTACATCAATTATATTGGTACTAGGGGACATATGTCATGTGGGGGGGGGGATAAATTCACTGCTGTTTTACTCATGTTGCAATTGATAAGCAGGATGACTCAACATATTCTTATAATTAGATTCACAATCTTTTTTAGATTTCCAAAACACAAAGCTATTAAGCAGAAGCCGAAGGAATACTCCAATGCTGGTTCCAGAAACACAAATCCTAGTTTCACCAAAACAGTTTTCCTTTTAATGCTCAGCAGAACATGCTCTGGGGTTCAAAAAGATTCTCAGCAATAACACAAATTACCTATCACAATGTATGGGATGATGAGAAAGACCAATTCAGAGATAGTTATGGCTACAATGAGAAAGACCTCATTATTGACTGTTTAACATATCTTTGACTTACCCTTGTTTAACACTAATACAGTGGCAGTAGTGTTTTCCCTGGTCGCCATGTATCAGTGCTACAACACTTGTGCATGGGCAGATGTGCGAACACACACATGCACACTCTCCTCACTTGTGAGTACATTTCCCTCATTATCCTTTATCATCCTGACCTGCTGCATATCTTTGCCAGCTTGGTCCCTCTGTCTAGCCAATCAGTTTCTCCCTCCTTAGTGTCCAACCCTTCATAGAACTCGCCATGCGCCTTATCTATAGCCTTTGCCAACTTTCTCTTCACCATATGCCTCATCTCCTTGTACTCCTGTCTACTTTCTTCATGCCCCCTGACAATCCCACTTCTTCGCCAACCTCCTCCTGTGTATACTCTTGGCTACTTTCTCATTCCACCGCCATGTCTCCTTGTCCTCCTTCCTCTGTCTAGATGTCACACCAAGCACCTTTCTAGCTGTCTCCCTTATCACCTCTGCTAATATAAATGTCCTAGAAGATTATACTGCTAGTATAAATTTATACTGCTAGTATAAATGTCCTACAAGTCTTCAAATACTCTTTAGGTCCATTTGTTAAAAAAATCACTAAGTTACATCCTTCTTAGGTTTATAGGTTCATAGGTAAGTACTAGGCTAACTGCCCTTGTGTGTCATTTTATACCTAGCCAGTCATCATTTTGGTGCCTTGAATTAACCTATCCCATTTGACATTAGAATGGCCATACCCATTCCATGATTAATAATTATATTAACCCTAGTGAGAATAACTGTGATCATACCATAAATAATTTGTGGTTATTCATGCATGGAATAAAACATTTAGGAGCTGCCCCTGTCTGTTAGTAGCAGATTAGGCAGTCCTGGGGTAATCTTGACTATTACCCATACATAGATCCACATAGTGCTTGAATATCAACAAGGATGAGATTTCTGAATGTCTGTAACCAGGTCAATACACAAATACAAAAGATAACTCTCTCAGATTGTATTTGTCAGCATTGACTTCATGCAATTGTAAATTTCATGTGTTGCTTTCATTTTCCAAAGTATTAAG
Organism: Protopterus annectens; assembly: GCF_019279795.1. NCBI lineage: Eukaryota > Metazoa > Chordata > Ceratodontiformes > Protopteridae > Protopterus > Protopterus annectens. The sequence goes on from NC_056744.1 coordinate 696,542,775, forward strand.
TGAAAGCAACATGCAACGACAGAGTTGTCAGACATAGGTTGGGATTGACAGACAAATGTTGCATGCCTGTGCAATGCTAAACAGCATGATGCTGTAAGCAAAACATGGCTCAAAGCAAATCAGATGTGCATTACGGCCAGCGCAACACTGACAAACCAAACAATTGAGTGCACAGTAAATCAGAAGGGTATCAACACAGCTAAATGCCTCTGTAGTTCATGACTGAAATCAAGCTAAAGGAGTCAGAGAAATAGAAAAGTGGAATATAGCAATCATAGGAATACACACAATGGTAACTATAAGTAACCACAGGTGGGAGAAAGGAAGAGTAAACTTTTCTTGTGAGGTAGAGAGCACCATTCTTGATATATGAAGAAGGGTCTTTGCATCAAGTATAGAGGAATGGTTGAAGGATGGATAGAGGAAGAAGGAAGGTGGTGGGTGTAGACAGACAAAACATAGAATGCATACAGGCAGACATAAGTTACGTACATGCAAAAAGGGAGTTTAACGGTGCAAGAACACAGCCTTTGGTGGGGAGGGTTAGATACTGAATGAGGTATTGAAGAATGGCAAAATAGGAAGTGGAAAATCTGGATCAAGATAGACCAGGACCATATCCAGATGTCAGACTAATCCAAAGAGCAATATTGAGAAGTCATCACCTCCATGACTGACATCATGGGCAGTGTGCGCATCTAATGGCCCAAAAGTTGGTGCCTGCTGATCTCATGACTTCAACAATCATGCCAGCATGCACTCCACTATGCTGAGGCAGTCATTCAGCTGTCCGTGCACCCTCAGATGACACCAGCCTCTGCAAATGATGCTAGTAGATGCTAGGAGACCATTCTGGGCCACTATGTGAAGAGATGCTGTCATCCCTTTTCCTCAAACATGGCCACAGGTGGTCAACAGGCTTGCATTCAAAATACCAGTGATTAGCACTGATTTGTTTGATCACTAGTATGTGACAGGCCATCTTTTTCTCATAAACACAGATTGCCAGTATACTGGGATTTACCCTTTCTCCCAGAATGGTCAGAATAGTGTGATCGACCTTGTAGTCGATATATATTTTATATATTTATATATATATATATATATATATATATATATATATATATATATATATATATTTAGATATGTAGATATATATAGATAGATAAATACATAGACGTGTATATATATATGTATATATATGTATATATATATATATATATATATATATATATATATATATATATATATATATATATATATATATATATATATATTCACTTTATAATCTCGAAATACTGAAATACTGACTTTCAGTTTCAAGAGACTTTAAAGCCGAAAACTCACAAACCTGAAAACCAAAACTGCGAACGTCAACAAAACAGTACACCACACATACAAACACAAATGCACCTATCTCCCGACACTACAACAAAGCAAAACAACACACACGAACACAACAAAACAAACACACACACCTAACCCTCCTATAAGCAAGGGGCAAGGCTCCCTGCACCCCCCCATGTGAGGAGTTGCACCCCCACTCCCCCGCTACTTATATATACGAATTCCGCGGTCACACTAAACACCGAAAGACAAAAAACCCACCACCACACATTCTACACCGCATACGTGTTTCTCGCAACTGCAGATTCGACAATTTGGTCTCGACATACTGAAATTCGACATTTCAGTATTTTAAGATTCCAAAGTGTTTCTATATATACACATATATATATATATATATATATATATATATATATATATATATATAGTAGAGGGTGTGGGGGTGCAGTCCTCCAAATGGTGTGGTCCAGTGGGGCTTGCCCTGCAAAAGTACTTTTTAGTGAATTTTTGTTACTCCAAAATGCTGTTCACATTCAGTAAGTTTCACTTATTTGTGAGCATACTTGTGTTAGGCAATCATAAATGAGTTACATTCTTGTCAGGGATCCACCACAGATATCACCAGTGATCCCTGTAGCTCACTTTTATCAGTGTGACCTCCAGCAATCTGATGAGAGGAAGATCTGTTGAACACTAGTAACTCAGCATCAGAGTTATCAGCTAGCTCATGTCAAAGTGAGCACCACTTTTCCACAACCTTCATTACAAGTGCACCTACAGAAGGATGTGAAAAAGAGAACACATTAATATATGTATATGGCACACAAAATATAGCAGTTACAAACTGGGTTACTAAACTTGGCATATGCATCTTACCGCTGGAAGATTTGCTCCTGCGTCCTGTGACATCCTGCCATATTTAGATTGTGCTCCTTGGCTGATATAAAAAATATAGCTACACATCAGCACAGAAGTACATAATGTAATGCAATAAAATGAAGAACAACATTTTACAGCACGTCTGGCTCTCTCTTCCTAACTGCCTCTCCTATTGAATGCCTAAAAGCCTGTTGCCAGTGGCATTACTGACCATCCTCACAAGCTTGTACCAGGCATATACATTGCACAGGGAACCATCACATCTACCAGTGACTGCTCACAAAAATTTCTGCGAAGGAAGAAAAAGCAAATTTTACTCTTCTTAGTACAACAAGCATGAGACCCAAAATTTCTAGTGCCTGACAAAGTCATGATGACTACACAGCTTAACTCAGAGTAGCCCATGCACATGAATGCACATTAAAATATCACATGACATTCATCATAGAACAACAATAGGCACTGCCAAACCTTCATAGTACAGAATTGCTGTGCTTTGGGTCCACAAAGGATGTGTGCATGAGCATACTAGTTAAATGGTTCCACAGAGCTGTAGTAAGCATGGATATCACAGGTTGTGCTGGGCATCCTTAATACTAGCATTCCAGATGAAGTTCAGAAGCAGTGACACTAAATTAACTGATTAGCATAAGCAGCACTCTTCAAGGTCCTTATTAGTAAAATTTGAAATATGGGAGGCATTTTGCTTGAGAAACCTTACAGACAAAATCAGTGGAAAACATTACTTAACATACTAATTCTCTGAAGTCAGGAGACTCATCTGTTAGTGTACCCCAACCACGTACTCAACACCTGTGATATGTATGAAGGGAAAAGCACACAACAGCATGGAGCTATCATGTCCATCTGTGATGATGATGCAGACCTTGGGCAATGGGCATACATACACTCCAAGGTAGGACAACACATAATGAACATGAAGGCAGTCCTGTCCATAGTGGTAGAAATAGCAATGCATTTTAAATGAGGTGGGTTACCAGAATGTGTATGCCATTACCTAGAGGTCGCATATCCATTGCAGCAGAGTGCATATGTAGTGTATGTGTGTGTGTGTGTGTGTGTGTGTGTGTGTGTGTGTGTGTGTGTGTGTGTGTGTGTGTGTGTGTGTGTGCGTGTGTGCGTGTGCGTGTGTGTGTGTGTGTGTGTGTGTGTGTGTGTGTGTGTGTGTGTGTGTGTGTGTGTAGAAATACAAGGGCCTGCTAACTAACTGCATAATTGTGGAAGTGAGCCCAGTATACAATGTTTAGCATGGGCATCTAAGAGGCAACGACTGGAAATTTTCAGTCACAAGGAGAACAGAGTGATAGCAGGGTATCTACATGCACAGCTTGCTCTTCCTGAGCAAAAGTGCCACAAAGAATGTATCAGAATTAGCTATGGCAGGGAGTTGTGTATGATATGAATGTTATGGTTGGCTGTAACAGGCCTTTGTAATAGAATTGGTGAAGGTGAACCAATATGATACTCACTGCAAAGTGCGAGGCATGTGATACTACAATGGAAGTATTCATCACAGGGATGGACCAGCAATAGGCAATGGTTTAGAGAAAGGAAAAGTTCCTGCTTTCTCAGTCTGGCAGTCTGGGGAATAGTAGCTGACCTTCACGTAGGAGTGACCTGGATGTGGGAACTAGCCTAGTAATGATCATCTGAGCTTCTGTAGGGGATATACCAGCTTAGTACAACTTCAGTAGATGGCTGTGATGCACAGTGTTCTCTGTATGTGAGTAGAATGACTGGCTGACCAAGGATCTCCTGTGCAGTTGTGTTTTTAGGCACCTTTGGGCTACAACTGGAACAGCACACACTTCAAGGTATGGATACCTCCATATGCTATACTCATATAGAGTTGCCTAGTACTAAGGGTGACATGGGGGATATATGCACATGACAGAGTGCTTCCAAAGATACCATGTGTATGTTCTTTCACTTGTACTACTGGTGGCAGGACCAGAACAATGAGAATTTATGTGAGAAAGGTCAGCAGTTCTCCTATGGCTGCCATTGATGGCAACATGCATCACAAACAATACAGGTTCCTGTGAAAATACAAGCCAAAACCCCCACCTCACAATTGCAGGTAGGCCCACCTGTGAACATATGCTCCAACCAACCTCCTCATATGTCCATAAACCACACAGCCTCAGGCATTTGCAATGCTGCTGATGTGCGAATACTCACCATAGGGGAGTGACAGAGCTCAGCATAAAGCAAAGGTTATGCAGGTCAATGTACAGGGACATATGACAACTGTCAGCATTATGGAGATGGTGAATGTGCTGTATGACTTGTATAATGATGAGAAACACTTACATAGTAACATGGAGCATAAAAACAGAAAGCTGGTTTTGCTCCTCAGGTCCGTGTTGTTAAATGTGGCATTCATGGGGACTTCAATGAGATACACAACAATTGCTCCCTGGTAAGTTGCTACAAACTATATAGACCATAGACAAAGAAAGGGCCAGATGCAAGTGGCCAGGCATATGCCACAGTTACATACACTATACACATCACCACTGCAGTAGATTCACTCTCATCTATAGCCACACAGCCTGCCAGAACTGGCCTTTGCCAGTCACAGTCTCTTTAGTGGTAATTCTCTTCATGTTTAACAACTGCGATCTCTCAGCAGACTGCTGATGAATGTCTCCAAACTTCTACACTTTCATTATCACATGTGAGCACATGGGGACCACACCTGCATGTGGCTGTTATCCAGGTCATGGACAATGAAGCCTTAGTTCTGCTCCTTCCCTACTACAGACAACAATATTATTTTCAGACTGCAGATCACCACAGTGGATCTCACCAGTGGTCACAACACAGCAGTTTAACCATTCAGCTGAACTCCCCATAACCTGCTAGCACAGTAAGTGGCTAGCAGTTCAGCTCACATGACCCTACCCCACATTATTGTGTTGTGCCAGCTGTAACTGTGTTGAACCCAGCCATCTGAGCAAGTGATGATGACTATGTCCTTCATTGGCAAGGTTATGTCTGATACACAGCATTGTGAGTGGGGGTCTACCTGATAACGCCGACACACCAAAACACCGACAATGGAATAACTGACACCACAAAACCGAAAGTTCAAAAACACGAAACTTCACATGCCCGACAAACCACAATCCCGGCAATCAACAAAACAAATATCTTTTCTGAAAAACACCCACACAACACAAGCACACCAAACACCTTACAAATCTACACTAAACCTCACATACACAACTATCTATGCACTAACCTTAACCCAAACCCTAACCCTAAGGTCCATCACTATTGCACACTTACCTTACTCGCACCCTAACCCTAACTCACTTAAACTGCCCCTAACTCTTAAGTCTGCCACTATCGCACACTTACCTTACTCGTACCCTAACCCTAACTCACTTAATCCTCCCCAACCCTAAAGTCCGTCACTATCGCACACTTACCTTACTCGCACCCTAACCCTAACTCACTTAACCCACCCCTAAACCTAAAGTCCGTCACTATCGCACACTTACCTTACCTGCACCCTGACCCAAATGTCCGTCCCTACCGCACACTTACCTTAATATGTCGGTGTTCTCACCGTCGGGATTTTCAACTGTCGGTCTTCTCCATTGGCGATCTTCCAGTGTTGGTTATCTCGTTGTTGTTCTTCTCAGCTTTCGGCATAATCAGGTAAACCCGTGAGTGGATACATACTGCCTTCCATAGCTTGGATTTGATAATGTGTACATCATTTTAAGCTGTCTTGTCTTTGTCAGGGCCCTTAGTTGGGCACCAGTCACCACATCTTCACTAGTCCCTCAGTGTAGTGTGCCCACTTCCACCTTGCATGTGGTACTTCTTCTGCCTCCTTATCCTTGGATTCTTTAGTCTGTTGTTCCACTGATAGGCCTACCACAATGTTGGGCTCTTGTAGAATATTTTCCTGTCTGTTATAGCTGTTTACCTATTACCATATCATGCAATATGAAACACATCACAGAGACTTTGCTGCAGATGTCTTGCTCATATTACAGCACTCTGACTGCTGTGTCCAAGCAGTTGTCTAAACACATGCTCAATGATAATATGAGTATCTGCATGGGCAGCATTTTACACATTATCTGGCATGGTCTAGGGGTTGTGGATGGTGGTCATCACCCATTGCTATAAAGCTTATAAAACACTGTCTGCAACACAGAACAATGACATCATTATATATGGCCCTCATAGTGTTCAAATTTTTTCTCAACGACACAAGTACTGCCTCATCCTTGCAAGCTATATCATTGATAGCTTCTAGCTGCATATACCACAGATCTTTATCTCAGAGTAAAGTACAAGAAACAATGACCACACTAATGTAGTTCAACTTGATTCCTTGAGTTTTACATGATCACACACACATGCACACGCACACATGCGCACACATGCGCACACACACACACACACACACACACACACACACACACACACACACACGCACACACGCACACACGCACACATGCACACACACCCACACACACCCACACACACACACACGCACACACGCACACACGCACACACGCACACATGCACATACGCACACACGCACACACGCACACACGTACATACACACACACACACACACACACACACACACACACACACACACACACACCCATTGACCCTTCCAGATAAGTTATGTAAGCAACCACTTATGGCAATCGATAAACTGTATTTAATTTTCATAGTCATGTGCCTAATGCAGACACTGGAATTCTGAGAGTGATCAAGTGGTGTTTAGTATTTCAATATTTATCACACTTGCACTCATCTTGCTTGACAAAGACATCAACAATCATTTAACTGTATTCATGGAATTGTCCTTTGCTTTCTTACACAAACTGCCTTTCCACTCCAGTTCCAAAAACAAACATTTCTGGACAGTGTGCAGTTCAGATATGTCAGATTTTTGAATGCAGTTATGTAAAACAATGGCCATTGAAATGTATTTCTGCTTGTTTCTCACACAGGTGCAACCTTTCACTGGCAAGGCTTTGTAAAGCGCCTTTAAGTGTAATCAAGTAAATGAATTCCTCATATCACAGACAGCAATTCTCCTCATTTCCCAAAAATAGCCATTTTTGACTATGAAGAAAATGTGAGAAATAGTGGACATTGCAATGAATTTCAGCTTGCCCATCTCAAAACTTTCAAGCATTCTTCTGTAAAAAATCTCATTGATGGTCATTTAACTAAAATAAATTGCTGTCCTTTCCTTTCATACACAGCTTGCCTACTCCACCTGAACATCAAAATACTGACTTTGTCATGGATCAACTACAAGTACACAAAATCAGTATTCCTGCAGGTATACTGTCAGATGCATTTTTCACTAAACTACCTACACTACACTTTTAGAAAAATGGATAAAATACATTTTTTGAGTGGGTAACCTGAGAGAAAGATGAAACACTCTTGAATGGTGAAACAGCACTTATTATCATGACCCTTCACCAAGACAAGCATATTTAGGATCTAACATTTGTAGGAATTTGGCTCAGCTTCTATCCTTTTGGGGACCAGGTTTAGACAGATATAGGTCTCCCTTTTGTGAATGTGTACACCTTAGATGTTTGAATAAGATGTAGTGAAAGAAATAGTGAATTTAGTAATGTATGTTTATTTCCCATGGTCACTGCATCTCTATGACAAGCTATATATCTAGTTAAATAGTGCATCTAAGGAATTGTCTTGTGCTTTTACATACAGCCTGTGACTGCTCTTCACTTCTCACTTCCAAAACAGCCACTTTCTGGCTATATGCATCATAGAAACTTGAATGTGATCAAAAGAAAGAAAGAAAATGGCCATTATATTAAATAACACATTACAACCTGTTTATGTCACAACAACACTGATCCATCTTAGAAGTCATAGTGTTGATTCCATAACTGTGATCAGTCTGCTGACTTGCATGGTAGGTGCTTCGTGGGATGTAGGGAATGGAGTGACTTGGTAGCTTTGTCAGTATTACTCTGTTAAAGTCAAACTGTGAGATTCTAATGGCTGTCATTTCCAAATTACTCTATACAGTGGCAAATCATCTCCTTTTTGTAAAATAAATTTTCTTACCAGCATGGACACCTTTAAACATTATTTCCTTCTATTTGACAGTGAGCATTATTTTGTCTCCCTCAAAGAGCAACAATTGATTCCAGCCTTGGTTTTCCTCTAACCCAACAAACTGGCAATGTGAGTTTTAACCAGGAGACTGCTATACTTAATTCCTTTCAGTTTTCTAAATGGAAGGCTAATGCTTTCAAGTTTAAAACAGATGATAACTTAGGTTCATGGAAGAATGGACCCACCCCACCTTAGTTGAGCAGTTAATTAATTTTGAAAAAGCATTACAAAAATTAAAAAAAAATCCAGGTGGATAATGCCTATTTAACAAAAAATATAGAGACAAAGGTTATTCCTAGAGGATTACGAATGTGGAGATTTCCCAATGGAGCAGAAGAGAATCTCGATTTATTAGTGGACTTATATGATTTATTTAATCAGGCTGGTATAGATATTATGCGGCTCCTTGTTAAACTGTGGTTTATTATTTTGGAGGTCTTAAGTGTTTTTCTGATTCAACTGTGTTGGATATTTGTAGTTCATGGTGTTTGGTTAACAGTTTGGTTTAATAATCACTTCAAAACACTTGACTTCAGTAAAGATGATTGTGATGTTAACTTTGATGGGATCTTGCATGGGGGCAAGAGTAAAAGCTGTGTGTATGTGTGTGTGTGTGTGTGTGTGTGTGTGTGTGTGTGTGTGTGTGTGTGTGTTGCAGTTATGGCATTAATCCCATTTTATTTTCCTCCTATTTCAGGTACATTTAAGTATGTGACTTTATATCAGTTGTCTATAGAGTAGGCAGTACTGGAACCTGCTTGGTCTAAGGTCCCAGTAAGCACTGTGAAGAATCTGCAGCTTTTGTAATCATCACAGAAATGGAAACTTACCCCATTATATGTAGCAAGTCTGCTGACTTGCATGGTAGGTGCTTCGTGGGATGTAGGGAATGGAGTGACTTGGTAGCTTTATCAGTATTACTCTGTTAAAGTCAAACTGTGAGATTCTAATGGCTGTCATTTCCAAATTACTCTATACAGTGGCAAATCATCTCCTTTTTGTAAAATAAACTTGTTGTCTCTGCACTATATTTGTTTCTTAATGCACGTTTTATTCAGGTTCAGTATGTCAGGTATGATTTGTAAAAGTAAAGATGTAAGACATAAAACTGACATTTCATTAAAAAAAAACTAAATAGTTTTTAGCAGTTATCAAAAATTGATTTGAAGGGCAGTACCTGGTTTGAAATAATAATGTTATTTAATTAATGAATTTATTAATTAATTATTTAAGGGTAGCTGTAATGTCTGTCTTCATTCTGCATTTTAATAAAAAAATGTGCAGAGGTGGAATTCAGCATTACTCATCAACATCAACTAGTGTCAGTGCTTAACCAAGCTTAAGGCATCATACTTCAGATTGTCCCATAACTATTTAACTATTACACAAGTATATGTAACATGGCCAGCTTGTTATGCACATTTTGTTTTCTCCAACACCTTAGTTGTCTAGAGAAACATATACAATATTTACATTTTCTGTAATGACAAAGCAATCCAGATATATTTTGAACATGTGCTTACTTCCCCATCTCTAACATAGAAACTGATCACAATGTAGCTTGCCAGAATGTCAATATCAAATGCTACTAAAGTCCTGAATTTGTAGCTCTGCATAAAAGACCATAAACTAGTCCTACGTCTGAGACAGCTTAGTAAAATGTATACACAAACACTCAGACATGAGTGCACTTAAGATCACTATTCTCCACAAGGACATAAAGATAGTTTAATGCTAACAATGATCACACATTTTACCAAGGGCAGTACATCAATTTATTTTTATGGGGAATATATATCTATATCTATCTCTATGGGTCTAGGATATATGGCCAAAAATCCATTTAGCTGAACATCTGTTACATAGGGTCCAAATCAACGAAAATCCATTTGGCCGAAAATCCATTTGGCCGAAAACACTGACAGTGTATATGCCCTGTTCCCCACTGTAGTGCGATCTCGGAGTGAGAATAATAAAGTGGGGGGGTGGGGGGGTGTAGCCCCCCCGCCCAGTTCAGTTTAGTAATGTCTGCCATTATTTAATATTGTCTAATTGCTATTCATACTATGAGGAAGTAGTTCTAAACCTAATTAGGTGGGGGGCTTTGCCCCTCACAACCCCTCTACTTTAATATTCTCACTCCAAGATCACACTACTGTGGGGAACAGGGCATATACACTGTCATTAGTGTTTTCGGCCAAATGGATTTTCGGCGATTTGGACCCTATGTCAGATATTTTCGGCCAAATGGATTTTCAGCTATATATCCCAGACCCATCTCTATATATGTATGCATGTATATATATATATATATATATATATATATATATATATATATATATATATATATATATATACACACACACACACACACACACACACACACACACACACACACACACACACACACACACACACACACACACACACACATATTTAAACATGTTTTACTTACAATGTGGTGAGCACTTAGTACTGATATTTTAGACATGCATTGCATTTCTCACACTGAACTTAAGTCATATACCACCCCAAAGGAAAGTGAGTATAAGGCAACCTATCACTGCCTAATGCATGTTAAACTCCACATTTTGGTAAGCACATACAACAGGTTGTAATTTATTCTATCATTTGACAGTTTTCGGTAAATTATACTTGGAAAATGAGATGGGCAGAATATCCAATATTTCGATGTTTAGAGATTTAAACCCCCATAGTGCCTTTTTTAGGCAAGGCTCAAAAGACAAACCCTCCACCGTAAATAGCACAAGTAACCAAAAACTAAGGGTAATGCTACTCAACGTCAGAAGTCTAAACCTCAAAAAGCATGCACTTGAGGCACTCCTCAGTATGGAGAACACTGATATCTGTGCAGTAACAGAAACCTTGTTTAAGGCTCCAGAGAGCACCCCAGCACTACCAGGCTATAACTCATACCATACTTTTCAGCCACAGAACCCGGACCAAAACACAAAAGGTGGGGGTGTATCCATATTCATCAGTGATACCCATACCTCCAGGTTAGTGGCACAGCACAATGCCTCAGAGATCATCCATGTGCAACTAACAATGGGCAAAACTGCAATTCAAATTGTAGCTTGCTACAGATCACCCACCATGATCCAGGACCCCCATTCCACATTTCTGGAGACACTGGAAAATATGAAGGTCCTACCAAATGCCCTAATATTGGGTGATTTCAATTACCTAAACAGTAACTGGGAGAACTACTCAAGTACTAACTCCCTTGTCCAACGCTTCCTAGAATTTATAAACTCGAATGCCCTGGATCAACTGGTCAACACCCCCACCAGAGGTGAGAACATATTGGACCTGGTCATCACCAACATGGATGACTGGTGTTCTACACCGTAGGTCAACCCCTTGCTAGTTAGATCAGACCATAGAGTAATCACTCTGGATATCCACATTCCACCCCACCCCCAGTCAAAGAAACCACCATGAAAACCTTTTCAAAAGCAAACTTCACGTTACTTAAGACTGAGGTGGAAAGGTTCACAGCCGCCATGCTAAAGGACAGTGCTGTCCAAGCTGCTGTATCCCTTACAAAGGCACTTTATGAGCACCTGCAAGAACGCATGGATCATGCTATCCCAAGCAAAACCAAGACTCACTCCTCCAAGAAAAGGAAACCAGTCTGGTGGACCCCTGCCATAGAAAAACTATACAATAGAAGGAGGAAACTAGTACAGAAAAGAGTAAAATCCCAAGAAGGAAAGCCATCCCTGATCAGTATCAGCAAGAAACTACGATTCCTCATAAAATCATCCAAGGCTAGCTTTGAAAGAAAAATTGCCAAGGATTCCAAAGATAACCACAAAGCATTCTTTAGCTATGTCACGAACCTAAGTGGAAACTCTTGGATCTGCTCTGAGTTAGTGCAGAATGCCACAAAATACACTGAACTGACTGATATTGCCAACATTCTGGCAGACAGGTTTAGTGCAAACTTCATCCCCCTCTCACCCCCTAAAGGGCCCATAACCATACCAGTAGAATGTAGACCTCCAACAATCACTGACACACAGGTTAAAACAGCCCTATCCAAAGCCAAAAACACAGCTTCAGTGGGACCGGACAGTGTCCCAGGCTGTGTCTTACATGAACTCCAAAATGAACTAATCCCTCACCTAAACACACTGTTCAAACTCAGCCTCTCTACAGGCTATGTACCTATAGAGTGGTGCACAGCAACAGTTATCCCACTCCACAAAGGTGGAGCCACAACAGACCCCGGGAACTATTGCCATATAAGCCTGACTAGCCTGGTCTGCAAGGCTATGGAGTGCATCATCATGGAACTCATTGGGAACCTCCAAACATTGGACCCTACCCAGTTTGGCTTTGTTAAGGGCAGATCATGCCTCCTAAACCTGGTGGACATCGTTGAGACAGTTACTAAGGCTTTAGACAAGGGAAAGGAGGTCCACACAGCCTACCAAGACCTCACAAAGGCTTTCGACACCATTCCCCATTCTGGTATTATAGACAAGCTCACCAGCCTGAACATAAACCCCTATGTCACGAGATGGGCTGCCAATTGGCTCATGGATAGAACCCACACTGTGAGAGTTGCAGGTTCTAGGTCTGATGCTAAACTGGTTATGAGTGGCGTTCCCCAGGGCTCAGTCCTGGAACCCCTCCTTCTCAGAAGTACAGGCAAGCACAGGAGGACTATGGTTGACCAGGTTTGCAGACGACTGCAAACTGGGGGCCATAACTGACTCTCCAGCTGATACAGACATCCTACAGAAGGGTTCTACTGAGACGGATACCTGGTGTCAAAATCATGGCCTCAAGCTAAATGCCAAAAAGTGCATAGTCATCCCCTTTGGAAAAAAACAAAGAACCCGCAAACTGCCACATACATGGTAGTCCCCTAAATACAGAAAATGTAATAAGGGATCTGGGGACCCAAGTACATAGTATCTCTCCTTTGATAATCATATTGCCAAGGTGGTTAGAAAATCCTTCTATGTAGCCCTCCTAATCACAAAAGGGTTCGCATCTAGAACAAAAGAGGTTATTGTGACCCTCTACTCATCACTCATCAGACACATCATAGAGTGCAATATCCCATTTGGGATGTACCTTACAAGACACCTGCAACAGCTGGAAAGACCACAGAAGTACCTCACCAAGAAGATTACTGGCCTCAAATAGATGTCCTATGCAGCCAGACTGAAGAAACGCCAGCTGTACTCGGTTGCACACCGCTTACTCAGAGGTGATCCCTGCCTGAAATACAAGGCCATGTCCAACCCAGAATTGATGGACATGCTCTACCTAAAAAAACAAATCCCCAGAGCCACACGCTCTAGGGATCTAAACTTCACCACAACGATAAATAGAACTTGCTGGAGGGAAAGATTCCTGTTCCAGAGTCCCCATGCTTTGGAACAGGATTCCAATCTACATTAGGCAGAGCCCCTCACTAACACTCTTCAAGTGAAACCTTGACGAGTGGATGGGAAACAGAAAATTTACCCTGGGGATCACTGCAATGGCTCTGCTGGACAGAGGCACAGGAAACTAATCTAAGGGGGAGGCGAAAGCCAACACCTTCTGGCTAGGTTTACAGATGCCCTTGGGCAGATAGCCTAGTACTTACCTATGAACCTATGAACCTATGAAAACAGCTCTTTAATGAAGCTGACATCTCTACAATTATAAGAATATGGAAGTTTGAGGGGGACATCTGGCTATTGACACAAAAGTTCCATTCATTATATATATATATATATATATATATATATATATATATATATATATATATATATAAACTTTCCGTTTTGTTGCAATAACTCAGAAAGATATATTTGATCATTAATCGGAATCATCATACAGAAACCAACTATAACACAACATGCAAAAACAAAAAAAAGACAGTTGAATGTCTGCAAATCCCTGCATTCAGTATTTATTTACTGCTGATAGTATGTATCTTACCCTGACATGACATTTCATAGTAAAATCTTTTGGAAATTGTACATCTATAATCAAGTGACAAATGCATATAGGATTGCCACTTGCCTCTTAAAAGCATAAATGCAGCATGGAGCTGAAGGTATCCATACCATATTATCAAAGTTTGTAGAAATAGCTTTGATTTTGACATATTTCCAGTGGCAAAACGTCCTGTTTCTTTAATAAATATATCCAATGTTTGCTATATAATGACAACATAGTGCTATTTTAGGCATCTATACTGAATCAGCGAACACTTAAAAAAGCGAATGCTGATTCATCAACCCTAGTTCAGTGAACACTGAAAATCCCGAACACCCAGAACAGTGAATTTCTTCTCAGTGAAAGAAATTGCTGGGCTGGTTTCGGGAGTTTGCTGTTTCCTTCACTGTGGTGTGATCTTGGAGTTGGTATATTTAAGTAGGGGGGTGTGGAGGCCAAAGCCCCCCCCCACATTAAAATACTGTTTTAAGTTCTTTTTTTGGGGGGGGGGCAGCGATTTTTTTTCTCTAGGAAAAAAAATCGCTGTTCCGAGTGTTTGGCATTTTCAGCGTTCACTGAACTAGGGTTGATGAATAAGCGCTTGCTTTTTTAAGCGTTCGTTTATTTAATATAGACCCTATTTTAGTATTGATATGTACTCCATTTTATACTCTGATAAGAAGTCATATACTCCTTAATAGAAAATGAGTTTAATGAAACATGTAAGACTACAACTGTGATTTGACAGTTTAATCCTTTGAATAAAAGGTAATATACCAATTCCATTGGATACCGTTTAATAAAATATTTCTGAAATCATACTTGTCTGCCTTAATACCAAATACAGTTAAGACTGTCATCATACCTTTGAAGAAATACTTTTGAAGACATAAATGCAACTCAACTTGGAATCTGGCCATACAATGATGCCATTATCAATACAGAGAAATTTGATAGTGTCATTTTTTTCAGTGACAACATATTCCACATTTTTATTAATATATGTAATTCTTGCTTCTAATGGTAATGGCAAATTAGAACAGATATACTGGGCATGTACTATATTCTCATCCCTGAAGAGAGGTAATTCAATACAGATATTCTGGACATGTACTGCATCTCCAGAGGTAATTCATTAGAGATATGCTGAGCCTACACTGCATTCTCTGACAGGTATCCTAGATGTGTGCTGTATTCTGCATTCTGGACGGGGGTAACTCTTTGCAGCTATTCTGGATATGCACTGCATTCTCCACCCAGAAGAGAAATAATTCAGTAGAGATATTCTGGACATGTATTGCATTTTCAGCCAGAAGTCAAGTACAAACCCTAATTGAAACTGAGTATAATGTACCATCTAGACTGTCACTATGAAATAATTTACGTATTTGCATAAGAAACAATACTTTGACAGTTGTTACAAAACCTTTCATAAAATTGTAATTTTTACATTCAGGGAAAGCTGTTATTTAATGACTACAACTAAATCTGTACTACTGAGTACTGAAATGCAGCTCAGTACTGATTTTGGACAAAAACTATTTCCATCATCAGGAAGAAGAGTTCATGTGGCCTCAATGTTTTTGTGGCAAATGTGCTGTATTTTAAAGAACTACATGTTTAATTCTGAAGTAGTAAACAATTTGCTGGAGTGTACTGCATTCTCTACACTGAACCAGTCAGCCCCCTCAGACCCACTAACTTATATATGCCAGCTCTGCATACCTCAACCTTTTAGTGCAAGAAATCTGGACAAAGCAATACATAATGGTGGGATAAAGGCCCAACAATAGGGACAAATTTTAAATATTGCTCTTATAAACTGAGAAAGTTGATAGAATAACATGTTTTGCATTAGTATGAGTTTTCAGAATGGTATGAAGTATGAAACTCAAATGTTTCCCATTACTTTCTGACTTCAATCTTCAGTGATTTGCCAAAAAATAAATTTATGAGGAGAACATCAAAAGTATGAGCCAAAAATTGGAACATTCTACAGAAATCTGTATTTGAGAGATATGCAACTCTGAGACCATCATGCCTCAGAAAAATGGTAATATTCCAAGAAATTGCGATCTACATTTTTGTTCACTCAGTTTCATTGATCTGGGACTCACACTGA
This sequence comes from Protopterus annectens, assembly GCF_019279795.1. NCBI lineage: Eukaryota > Metazoa > Chordata > Ceratodontiformes > Protopteridae > Protopterus > Protopterus annectens. The sequence goes on from NC_056744.1 coordinate 696,559,258, forward strand.
TGAATATCAGAATATCCAATAATTACCAATGTCTCAGTCCTCCTCTGGCCATTCATAGAAAAAATGTCAAGGTATACTTGAACACAGGTATAAACTGAACATAAGCCTGCCATTCTACCTTTACAGATTTTATTGCAGCTAAATGTTCATAATGGACACATTATATTATTATTGTTATTTCTATTATTATTGTCATAGCCAATATAGGAAGTTTTTATTATGATGTCTTTCCACTTATCAAATGCTCCCTATGAATATGTATTTTTTATATTTAATGTAATCATGCCCCAGTACAGATAAATTCTATAATATACTGCATTCTCTACCCTGAAGAAGAAAATCCATATCACTAGCTATAATTTAAACAAGCATAATGCAAAATGCTTGCCAGCCACTGTGAAATTATTGTATATTCTTTTGTAAAAGAAGCAAGGTCTTACACTCCATTTCACTCATCTTAGTAAAAATATTGCAAAATTATACTTTGCTCTCAGTTGCAAAAATCATCCAAGGCTGTTATTCTTCCAATAAAGATTTAAACGTGCATCAGTTCTGAAGCTGCAAACATCATATTCCCATTCTCAACAGACTGAGTTCTGATGGGGGCATCCTCTTAGCAACAAAAATGCCCCCTTTTCTGTAGAAATGTATGTGACTTTTAATTTTGGTACTATACCTTGTCAATTCAAATATATTGTAGTAAGGTACTGCATTTCATAACTCAATCAGAAATTATCTGCCTACTGCAAATTAATATATAGCAACATATCAGGGTTTGGCTAACAAATGCTTGTAGAAAACTTATTTTCATAGTTATGTATAAAAAGACTTATATTTGACTGTTCTTAATCCCTTAAATAAATAATTTATTTGTATCACTTTCTGTACTTATTGGTCCTGGCTAGTTTGTTCCAGTGATCAGAATTTGCTGATCCCTGGGCTTTGTCTTGGTTCCTGTACTTCTCCATTTTCTTTGTTTGGTCAGGGGGAAGTTTCTTTACTCACCAGTGGGAGTGGAGAGTACTGAGCTGCCTGTTTGTCCTCAGAGGAGTGGTTTAAGACAGTAACTTGTAGTTCAGTGGCCATTTTGGGTCATTTCCTGCCTTTTCTAGCCCCCTGCTATAAAGCACGCTTTAGTGCGGAGTTGCCACTAGAGCAGTATCGGGCAGCGCCGGTTTAACAAGGTTAAACTTTTTCTGGCTCCATAAAGTCTGGTCTTCATTTTTTCCCTTAGAACTGCTCTACTAGTAACCTAAACAGTATATCCCTTGACTAAAAAGCGCAGCACTTGTTCCTAAAAGTTTTTTTTTTCTCAAAAAAAAAAAAAAAAAAAAACAGCTCAGCGCTTGTCACTTCTATATTACACAAAGTCCCTCACTTGCGAAACCCCCCCAGGAGTACCCACTTCCTTACTAAGTCCTCTCTTATTCAGTCTCATACCTAACTTCTTAATTTTTCTAGCATGTCGAAGGGCCAGATGCTGGCATCCTCTCCTGCCCAGTTGGTGAATCTGGGAATATTGAGGCAATGTTACAATTGCCTCATGTACACAGACAACCCTCTCCTCCTCCCACATAACGCAAACACTTGCGAGAGATGCAGCTATTTAGCCAAACTGGAGGCTGAGCTCTCTCAACTCAGGACTGGCAAGACCAGACAGGAGGAGAAGGAAACTACACACTCCACAAAACCAGCCTCACATAATGCTACCACACCACTGAATCAAACACATAAACACACAAAGACATACTTGGAGGCTCTGAGTAAAAATTTACCTAAACAGCAGAGGCCTCCAAAACAGACACCCAAACAACTGCTACCTCAAGACACCCCACAAGCAACACATAAACCACAAAATCAGTGTGCAAAGCAGTCACAGCCCTTAAGGCCAAATACAACACCAAACATACTTGTCATAGGTGACTCCATAGTCAGACACACTGACGTCCCACTCACCAGGCTGAACAAGGAGAGGGTCACAGTAAGCTGCCTATCGGGCGCTAGAATCCGCCACATAACACAAGCACTCGGGTCACTCCACGGCAAGTACAAATATGACACAGTCATTGTCCATGCTGGTGTGAACGACCTGAGACGTACCTCCCTGGACTACATGAAAAGAGACATAGAGAAGCTCTCTGATTATGTAGCCCAGGCAGGTATGACCCTGACCCTGAGCAGTATCCTTCCTTCACCAAGAATGATGCCACAATATAGAGACAAGATGATCAGCTTTAACAATTGGCTTAATGTCTGGTGTCATTCAAAGGGGATCCAGTGTCTGTCTGCCTGGGATAACATGCTTGACAAGCCATGCTGCTTCACAAGGGACGGCTTGCACCTGTCACCCCTGGGATTCCGGATATTGGCTAAGGCTCTTGCCACCCCCATAGCGCCTTTTTTAGGCAAGGCTCAAATTCTAAACCTACCACCCTAGAAAACAAAAATGGGAAGAAACTGAGGGTAATGCTGCTCAATGCCAGAAGTCTAAATCTCAAAATGCACGCACTCGAGGCCCTTCTCAGTATGGAGAACATCGATGTCTGTGCTGTAACTGAAACCTGGTTCAAGGCTCCTGAGAGCACCCGGCACTATTAAGTTTTACCTCATATCATGCGTTCCGGCCCCAAAACCCGGACCACACCACAAAAGGAGGGGTGTATCCATATTCATAAAGGATACCCACACCTCCAGGTTGGTGGCAACGCACAAGCTTTGGAAACCATCCAGGTGCAACTAACCATAGGCAAAACTGCTCTACAAATTGTAGCATGCTACAGGCCACCCTCTCAAACTCAGGAACCCCACACAGCCTTCCTGAAGACACTGGAGGGTATAAATGTATCTCCAAACACCATCATATTGGGTGACTTCAACTACTCGAATATAGACTGGGAACATTACTCAAGCCCTAACTTTCTAGCCCAACGGTTCCTGGAATTCATAAATTCAAATGCCTTGGAACAGCTAGTCACTGTTCCCACGAGAGGAGAAAATATACTAGATCTCATTATCACAAACATGGGGACAAAATGCTCCACACCGGAAGTATATCCCTCATTGGTGAGATCTGATCATAAACTAATCTCACTGGAAATCCACATCCCGCCCCCACCCCAAACAAAAAAGACCACAGTGAAGAACTTCTCTAAAGTAAACTTCACACTACTCAAGACTGGTGTGGTATCCTTCAAGGCCCCTGAGCCAGTGGAAACCACAACCCAAGCTGCGGAAGCCCTTACAAATGCCTTCTATGAACACCTCCAGGACTGCATGGATCAGGCAATCCCAAATAAAACCAAGACTCTTTCCACAAAGGGCAAGCGTCCAGTCTGGTGGACCCCAGCCATTAACAAACTTTACAATAAGAGGAGAAAGCTATTACATGATAGAACAAAATCCATAAAAGGGAAGTCACCCCTGATCATTATTAGTAAAAAATACGAGCACTCATAAAATCAACTAAGGCCAATTTTGAGAGAAAAATTGCCATGGATTCAAAGGACAATCATAAGGCCTTTTTCAGCTATGTTAGGAACCTGGGTGGAAACTCCCAGATATGCTCAGAATTAGTCCAAAATGATACAAAAATCACTGAACCCACAGACATTGCCAACATACTGGCAGACAGGTTCAGTGCAAACTTCACCCCATCTCCCCTAAAGGAGAGATAACTATCCCAGCGGAGTGTAGCCTCCCAGACATCTCAAATGCGCAGGTGAAAGCTGCTCTCTCTAAAGCTAAAAACACAGCATCAATGGGACCGGATGGTGTCCCCGGCTGTGTGCTACACGAGCTAAATGAGGAATTAAACCCGCACATAAGGCAGCTGTTTAATCTCAGCCTTACCACAGGATACGTGCCCAAGGAGTGGCGACGGCAACTGTGGTCCCACTCCACAAAGGCGGTGCCTCTACGGACCCTGGTAATTACCGCCCCATAAGCTTAACAAGTCTAGTCTGCAAAGCTATGGAGAGGATCATAATGGAGCTCATAAACAAAGATATAGGGACTTGCAGACATTGGACCCGACCCAGTTTGGCTTCGTCAAGGGCATCATGCCTTTTGAACTTGGTCGACTTCTTCGAAACAGTCACCAAGGCCATTGATGAGGGAAAGGCAGTCCATACAGCCTACCTTGACCTTGCAAAGGCTTTCGACACAATACCCCACTCGGGTATTGTAGAAAAACTTACCAGCTTAAATGTAAACCCATATGTCACAAGATGGGCTGCAAACTGGCTTAAGGACAGAACCCACAGGGTTAGAATTGCTGGCGCTATGTCAGACTCCAAGCCGGTCACAAGTGGTGTCCCACAGGGCTCGATCCTTGGCCCCCTATTGTTCGGCATCTACTTCTCAGAAGTACAGGCCAACATGGGAGGACTTTGGCTGACAAAGTTTGCAGATGACTGCAAACTGGGCGCCATAGTGGAAAGTGCATCGGACACGGATATCCTTCAGAAGGGACTCACGGAAACAGATAGCTGGTGCCAGAGCCATGGCCTGAAGTTAAACACCAAAAAATGTATAGTCATACCCTTCGGGAAAAACAATGTAACCCCAAGCTACCATATAGGCGGCAATCCACTAAGCACAGAAGAGGTTATCAGGGACCTGGGGACCCCGGTTGACAGTGGCCTTTCTTTTGACACTCACGTTGCTAAAGTGGTTAGAAAGACCTTCTACATTGCCCACCTCATCATGAAGGGATTCACATCCAGATCTACTGAGGTCATTGTTCCCCTGTACTCTTCACTTATCAGACCAATGATCGAGTACAATGCCCCATTCGGGATGTATCTCACCCGACATCTGCAGCAATTGGAGAGACCCCAAAAGTTCCTCACCAAAAGGATAAAGGGACTCCAAAATCTGTCATATGCTGCCAGATTGAAGAAACTCCAGCTCTTTTCAGTCGCATACCGTCTGCTCAGAGGTGACATGTGCCTGACATACAAGGCCATGTCCAACCCGCAATTAATGGACATGCTCCACCTCAAAAAATCCAAATCCACCAAATCCACTAGAGCAAGCGACTTAAACCTTAGCACGGATATAAATAGGACGTGCTGGAGGGATAGATTTATCACTCAGAGACTCCCTATGCTGTGGAATAAAATCCCAGTCCATGTGAGGCAGAGCACCTCGCTGGCTCTGTTCAAGAGAAATCTTGACCTGTGGATGGGAGATCATAGGTTTACCCCGGGAATCATCTCTGTGTCACTGCTGGACAGAGGCACAACAAACTAATGGGCACAGTATTTTTTCATATAAGGGGTGGCGTAAGCCACAAAACTTTGGGCTAGGCTTATAAATGCCTTAGGGCAGATAGCCTAGTATAAACCTATGAACCTATGAACCTATGAACCTATTTCATTGAATTAAGCTGTAGTAAAAACATAACAATAGTATGTATTACTAACTCCAAGCTGCTAATTAAAGAAAAAACAAAATAAATTAAATTTACTAAACAGATATCTGCATAGGCTTTAACAGAGCCCAATTTCATTTGTGAAGAGAGAAGATGCTGGTGATAGTGATGTTGATGAGACCACATGTACATATGTAAAAAATGTAATACGAGAGTAGCAGAAAGCAGAACCAAACTTCATAATAACCTCTGTTATTTCCCACAGCTGCATTTGTAGAGAACAGAGAAGATTCTAATGTCAGAGCCAAAGGGAATCCCACAACAAGCAAAAAGTGATGTCAAAACAAGCCCCATACTATAGTGTGGGAGGATATGTGGTTAATCTAGCCTACCATATGCAGCGACTGATTAAAATGTGCTGCTGGTAAAAACAAAATATGCTACAGTAATTTGATGATTAATATGTAAACCAATTCTCTCAGTCTCTGAAGTGGCATACTTTGAGGTTACCTTTTAGAGCGTTTGGTATTTTGTCATTTTTGACATTCGCAGTACTTGAAATTAACAGCAAAATAAATATTTTAGACAAAGAGGTAGAATACTAAAACTTTTGTACTGGAGAAAAAGAAATGTTTTTGGGGGGAGAGTTATCTGATGGTCCGCAACAGTACATTGTTTCTCTTTGGCTACAGGCAGAATATAAACATGACACATCCAAATATGCTGTGCAACACAGTAACACATTCTACTACATATGCTACAGAAGGCTGTTTATGTCTTACCTGTCTGATGCAAGGTATTTTCTAGATGTTGATGCTTAACATCCTAATGTCACGCCCCTATCAAAGTAATCAGTTACTACCCAGTAGTTTACTGCAGGGGATTAGACAAATGATCTGCTAATTTACTTCAGTTTTTCATCCTGACTTTGATTTTTCTAACCTCACTTGAAAACAGTCTGACTCTAAACAAGTCACTTAACTAAACAGTGCTCTCAGGTAGCCTCTGAAAACATGAACTTGTCTCTGTTACTATGGATGCTTATTAATTCTTTGATAGTTGTGTAAATTGGCAATTTATTTATTTAGTTTACATTTGTTTACTGGGATAGTCCGACTGGATACATGTCCATTTTCAGCGGAGGCCCAGGGAGAAAATCTCCACATAGACAAACTTACATAGATTACACAGAAGTTAGCAAAGAATTATAAAAACAAAGTGATTATATACAATGGGTTAGTAATGTTCCCTAGTAGGGACTCACAATTCTCATGAACAAACAAAAGTAAGAGACATCAGACTGGAAGCAGAGCTTGGTGATGTAGTTACAAGTTATGATAATTGCAGAATATGCATTTAGTTTATAACTTAATCAGGGTTGGTACATGGGCATAGCCAATTCACTTTGAGATACTGTTTGAGTTTTTTTTAAGTGACTTTTGGAGGATTGTAGGGTTATATAGTTTGGCAATGAATTCCAGGTTTTGCCAATGAAGTTGGCAAACAGGGATTCACCAGCAGAGTTATTAGCTTTCTGGGTTTGGACCAGTAGTTTATCGGCTGACTGTAGGGATCTTAGGTTGCTATATGGCTTAATAATATTTTTAAGTGAGGGGCTATCCTCAGGGTGGTACAAAATTTTGTGCGTTATTAAGAGTTGATTGAATTGAATTAAGCTGGGCAGTTCTAGCCACTCTAGTTGTTTAAGGTTCTGGCTGTGGTAGGTTTTATAGGTGGAGCCAGTGGCAAATCTGGCAATATGATTGTAGCTATGGGACAGCTTACCTAGTTCGGATTTGTTGAGGTTTGAGAGTACAGGCGAGGCATATAAAAGAGTAGAGAGTAGGTGTGATTGGGCGATTGCAGTCCTAGACAGTGGGGTTAAAAATGTCTTGTTTGTATACAGTGATTCAAGCTTCTTATTGATGGTCTGTATGGTTTTGTTGACCTGTAGGTCAAATTTGAGATTATTGTCTATGATAACCCCTAGCAGTTTGGTGTGATTATCTGGGGAAATAGTGGTATCATTGCTAGATGTGACAGAGAATGAAAGTGTTGTGGATCTACTAGTGGGAGAGAAGAGTAGATGTTTTGTTTTATTGGAGTTCAGAAGTAGGCGTTGATTGTTGAGCCAGTTCTCGATAGTGTTAAATGTATTTTGGGTTAAGATTTGCAAGTCGGATGGGGGGGTGGCTGAGCAGATGAGAGTGGAATCATCTGCGTATTCAATGCAGATGGCTTTAGGGATAGCAGTGTGGAGGTTGTTGATAAAAAGAGAGAAGAGTAGTGGACCTAGTATGGACCCTTGAGGGTCACCAAGTGTGAGAGGTAACTGGCTGGAGAGTTTGCCCTGCCATAGTACCGCCTGCTGTCTACCAGTCAGGTAGGACTGGAACCACTGGATAGCAGGTTTGTTGAGGGAAATAGATTTTAGTGAAAAAATGAGAAGTTCATGGTTGACCATGTCAAAGGCTTTTGATAGGTCAAGAAAGAGGGCAGAGGTTAGCCTATTGTCATTCCTGTTTTGGTTTATGGCAGGAGTAAAGGAAAGGAGGGCTGAGGTGGTGCTGTGGTATGGCCTGAAGCCATGCTGGGAGTCAGATAGTAAGTTATTCTGTGAAAGTTGTTTGTGTACACATTTCTCCATTATTTTGGCTAGTGAGGAAAGAATGGCAATGGGTCTTCAGTTGGATATGTCTGAGGAGCTACCACCTTTATGGATTGGGATGACGTGAGATATTTTCCAGAGGGAGGGGATAGCATTTTCGGATAAGGTTCTGTTGATGGGGATAGATATGGGATATGCAATGGCATCTGCAGCTATTTGTAGGTACTCTGCAGGGAGGAGGTCAGTAGTGAGGGTGGCAGTTTTTAGTTTTTTTAGAAGTGTTTTGATAAAACTAGTGGATATTGGTTGAAAGCTAAATTCTGGGTGATTATTAGGTAGATTAGGCATGTGGCTTAAGTTAGATGGGGTTAGTTGATTTGCTAGGGATTGTATTGTTTCAGTAAAAAAGTTATTAAAGGCCCTAGCTATGATCTCCAGGGAACTATGGGTGTAGTTAGCTGAGGTTGGAGTGGTGGAGTGACCTGGACAAAGTAGTTGATTTAAGCCTGCCCAGAACTTTTGAGGCTTGTTTTGGTGTTTTTGTAGGAGATTTTGGTAGAAGCTTTTTTTATCCAGTAAAATAGATTTTTTTGTATCATTCCTGAGCTGACGATATTTTAGATGGTCAAGTGGGGTTGTTCTCTAGCTGGCCTAGGCTCTGTTTCTAGTTTTGATTTTAGCTTTGGTATCTTTTGTGAGCCATGGTGCTGTATTTGATCTAGTTTTTATTGTACGTGCTGGAGCATGGGAATCAAGGATACTTAGGAATTTAGTGTTAAAGTGATCTATGGCCTCCTCTAATGTTAGATTTTTTAGTTTTGACCAGTCAACTGCTTTTAATTCATTTTGGAATATAGCAGCATCAAATTTTTTCCTGTTTCTAAATGTTTTAGATTTGGGCTAGTGAGGGTTTCCTGCCTTATGTTTTATGATATAGGTTAGACAATGGTCGCTGAGGTCATCAGGGAGAGTACCAGCTGTGTACAGTTGGGGTTGGTTATTAACTAGGATCCAGTCTAGGATACTTTCCTTCTTGGTTGGTTTGTTTATCCTAGTGGGAGAGATTATTGTCTGTTTAAATCCAGATAAGTTTATATGAGTGAGGGGGAGTGTCAGAGGAGCAGGGGTGCCAGTCGGTGTTAAAATCACCAAGAACTATGGTTTCTTGGGGATAGGTAGTGGATAACCATTAATTTATCCATCTGTCTGTATGTATTTCTGTCTATCTATTTATCTATCCTTCTAGCCATCCATACATTTGCTGATAATCTGCCTTATACTGTAGACGGTCATGAGATGAAATGGCCTGTTATAGCACCTATTTGGTGAAGCTCATTCTGTACAGTTCGCTTGTTTATTTATTTATTTTTGTTGACTGGGAAAGTTTGACTTGGTTAGATCCCATTTTCAGTGGATGCCCAGGAAGAAAAGCTCCATATGAAGTTAACAAGAAATTATTTCACAAAAATTGTATTTCTTTCTTACAGTGAAAATGCAATAAATGATTCACACTCATAACATTCACAATTGACAAATGAAATGTAGACATGATTTGTACAGATTACTGAATTTTAGAGGAAAATATTTTAGTTCATCTAGGTTCAAGGTTAATATAGTTTTGGAATTTTGAGTTTGTATAATATACATATATATATATATATATATATATATATATATATATATATATATATATATATATTAGACAGCCTTAAGACAGAGTATTCAAGTTGAGTAAGGATGTTGCAAGGTGATATGAAGTGAAAACATGGAGCAGGGGTGTGGGCGGAGAAAAAGGGAGAGAGGAAAGGGAAATCTAGCTAAGAGGAGTGTGTGTGTGTGTGTGTGTGTGTGTGTGTGTGTGTGTGTGTTTGTGTGTGTGTGTCTGTGTGTGTGTGTGTGTGTGTGTGTGTGTGTGTGTGTGTGTGTGTGTGTGTGTGTGTGTGTGTGTGTGTGTGTATTTACTTCCTTGCCTGGTCTATAAATCACTTTCAGGTCACATTTCTGTACCTTAAGTAATGTCACTTGCAATCTCAGTGTTGTCTGTGCAATGACTTTCTGGATAACTTTGCTAGGTTTTATGATGTGCTTCAATCTGAACTTCCTTACCATAGACACATTAATGGAGCTTCTCACAGCCATACACTGTTGCTCATTTGCTATCAGAGTATATCTTTAGTTTATCTGTTAATCTCTTCACACATAGGTAACTTCACTTTTGTCTTGTAGGATCACAGCTTTTATACAATTCTGATTGGAATATATGCATGCAAAGGAAGTGTCTTATTCACATCATAATACTTTAACACCGGAGTATCTGTAATTAGTTTGCTGCACATTTCTAAGCTCTTATATTGTTCATAGCTTTGCATCCATTTTACAGCTTGCTCTGACAGGTTCCTTAGAGTTATTAGGTCCATAGAGGTAATCACTCCACTGTACTTGGTTCTCATTAGACCAGTCATTGAATATATGCACCTGTCCAGACACTTGTGACGACTGGAATAACCATAATGATTTTTCACTAAAAATGTCAAAGGCCTAAATCATAAAGACTATACAGACCATCTCAAAGCCTTGTTCCCCCTTCTCACTATCATACAGGCTGCTAAGAGGTAAACTCTGTCTCAAGTATAGAGCCTCAACAGACCTTGTTCTGTCAAATATATTACACATTTGCAAGACCAATAGTAGTGTGAACACTGACTCAAGGGACTTCAGTCTCTTTTGCAACTTAAATAGAACATGTTGGAGGGATAAATATGTATCAGAGAGAATTCCATTTCTATGGTCTTCTACTCTGCATAAATCAAAGTACTCATCTTACCCTATTCAAAAATAATGTGGGTGAACAGATGTGAAACCATAAACTGACCCCTAGTTTGACACTCATGTCCCTCATGGATAGAAGCAGAAATTAAATTTTCCAATATATCTTTGTCCTGCACACCTCTGGGGTATGCATGAGCAAAATATAAGGGTTGAAAACTACCACAGGAATATAAGGTTAGGTAGGCTTCTTAAAATATTCACAGATCAATAGCATAGTAAGTACTTATGAACCCATGAACATGGACACAGGGAGGAGATTAAGACTCTGTACTGAAGGCACCCAGCCAAGAATCAAACTGGGAAACCTCTTGCCAGTTGGCTATAAATGCTGATTTCTCTGAACAGATGACTGCAATGCAAATTTCTCCTTAAACATTTACTGCAGTGATATTAGAGATGATATTAACAGCAGCAGTTTGAAGGCATCTGTGTGGATGTGTGTATGGGGATGCTTTTCCCTCTCAACTGACACAGTATTCAATGTGTTATAAGTCAGCTGAGTTAGATCTATAAGGAGTTTACCTACTTAATTAAATAAATAATAAAAGATAAGCTCAATTTCTCTTAGCTATATCAATGTCTGTTTACCTGATTTTTGGAAAAGGGAGAAGCAATAATTAAATTCTGCAAACACTACTTAAGGACTAGTTGCTATATAGTGAGGGTTATCTATAGTATAGTAAAATAAAATAAATAAAAACATAACAATATAAACCACGATTTTATAGTCAGATAAGAACCCAGCAATTCATTTGATTGCCATTCATCCACTCATGACTGACTTGTTCTTTAATTTGCATTTATAGATCTCATAGCATTAGGATCAGAGAGATCCTTCTTGAAATGCCTAGTCCATACTTCTGTAGACTACATGTGGGACCTAGTGATCCTCTAACTGTATTCTACAGAGTTTACCCTTGATTTCAGTGATGTTTTCATGTAGCCATTCCACCATCTTCCCAACGTAACTCTCTTAGCAAGCTCCAGTCATGCTCTTGATATTCTTGGCTTTAGTTTCTAAATAAATAAATAACGTAACTAAAATAACTCGTGCATTTATCTAAAAATGATTTAAACTCCTGATAATTTAGATTTATATATATATATATATATATATATATATATATATATATATATATATATAGAAATGAACTTTGTGACAATAAAAGCATTCAAAAAAATAGTAAATCACACCAACAACTCTTGTAGAACTTTAGCGCTTTTGTCTTATTTATTATCAAGACTTCTTCAGAAAGACATGTTTCATAAGTTTCATTTATGAAACATGTCTTTCTGAAGAAGTCTTGATAATAAATAAGACGAAAGCGCTAAAGTTCTACAAGAGTTGTTGGTGTGATTTACTATTTTTTGAATGCTTTTATTGTCACAAAGTTCATTTCTTAGTTAAAATTTCTTCTCTTCGTTCAATTTTTTTGAGTGCGGTTAATTTTAGTTTTATATATATATATATATATATATATATATATACATACATATATATATATATATATATATATATATATATATATATATATATATATATTATAATTATATCTATATCTATCTCTCTCTCTCTCTATATATATATATATATATATATTTATATTATATATATCATTTATTTATATATATTTTGTTTGCAAACTACTATTTTAAATAGATGAAATAAACACCGTATTACATATCATGTTTCAGTAGAAAAAAAAATAATTGGTCCAATGAGATCAACATAATAGGCTGAAAAACATTCCCAGGCCTGAGACTGAAATGATGGGCATAAATACCAACTGATCAGTGGAAGGGTAAGCTTTTTTTCTATATCAACAAGCAAGAAGGAAGACACAGAGCAGCAGTTAACATTCTAGCAGCAATGGCAAAAGAGTCTTCTACAATAAGATAATTCACGTTTTGTCTAATTATAACAGTAACAGCAACATTAAGGTCTGAGACTTCTTTTAATTAACATTTATATGAAGATTGTTGCGGCTACATGCAGAACAGTCAAAAAACAAATTCAGGAAACATATACAGGACTACATTTTTTGCAGTAAGTGATGATACTTGAGTGATTCGCTATGCATTTCATTTATTTAGGGTATCAGTTTTCATTCTTTTGGTGAGTTCAAGCATTGTAATAGGAAACTCTGTAGATGTACATCCTTATAACACATCCATATGGTATGAAGAGTTTGAAAGATTATTTAAGTTAGCATTTAAAATTCCTACTAAGGAAGTAGACTTAAATTTGCACTCAACAAAAATAGGCTTTAAACAATAACTTATTTTGTTTTGACAATGAATTTGTATTACATTATTTGAACTATAATAACAATGTGAAAAATATCTTTTAATGAACCAGTGATGCAAACAAAAGATATCCAGGAACAAAACAGTAGGAAACCCCCCTCCAAAACAAAATGGCCCCAGAAAAACCCCAAGCCCACAGGCCACAGGGATGTCCATCAAAACATGCCAAGCAGTTTTAACTCAAGAAGTGTGACTGCAAATATAGGATATATATGTCCAGATCACACGTGCTTCACAAGAGATATGTTGTACCAGTTTCTTTTATCTGATTTTAAGCTTTTCTCAGATATAACTGGTCAAATAACAATGATTTACACACAGTATTATCTAGTCTCAAACCTACTGTTGCTTAGAAACTCTAGACCGATTTTGCCTCCAATGTAGTTGAGAGGCTAACCTTTGCCTCTGTGGATTCCTTATATTTATTTCAATAAACATCCCCATGACCCACGGACCCAGAATCATCCAAAGACCCCCCCCCAAGAGAGGCCCATCCCACCATCACAACCCAAGTGCTCCCATACATGTCACATACATACTCTTTTCTATATTGCTCTTTGTGTCACTGTGCAAGTATATGTATTATGCTATTAAAAATATATATGTCTAGGAAGTATGTTTTCATCAGTGTATGTTCTTATAATAATTAAAAGCATATCACATTTACTACTAACATATATTGTGTATATCTCCTTTCCGTCTTTTTGATATTAAACAACTAGACACAAGAATTTTTGAACTAAGACCCAGAGGAATAAGTTCTAATAAATTAAACAACAGAGACTAACGGAAAACCTGTTTCTTTAGATAAAGCACATTTCTGTTTAAATTAACAAAAGATATATCTAAGAGCAAATTAACATTACATATTAGAAATTAATTTATTACTCTTTCTGATGAGAAGGCACATTCCTGTTTATATTAATCACAACAATATCTATTCCCAAGGTAGAATTATAAGTCCATGTAAATATAGATGTTAACTTTCTGTTTCTGTTTTAATAAACACTACAGATCGAACTTCAAAAAAGAAATATGATAACACACCATAGTCATTCTGATATATATTAACTGCTTTCATCAGCCAATATTCCCTTCATTTGGTTTGTTTGTGTTCATTTCTTGATCTTCTTCCTGCTTTATGTCAGATCAAAGTTCAAACTGGTGCATCTCACATGTGAAGTGTTCAGGCAATATGTGCAAACTGCTCTTGCTGTCAGGTTAGCTCAAGGTATTAAAAAATGTTCTTTTATAAACTATTTTGGTTTAAGCAGGTAAGAAGCAAATGAAAGGCTCAAATGTTTTAAAAGAAGCTCACAATCACCTTGTCCATGTTGGACAACAAAAATAACCATTAAATTTAACCAACTGATCTATGAGCTAACTATAGGAAGTTTTTATTAAAGCAGTAAATTTAGATAGTAACAACAAGGATCTCCAACCAATCAAGAGCCCTTCATACTCTTTCCCAAGTAATTATAAGAATATAATATAAATTAACTGAATGTCCAAAATAGTATTTAAAGGAATAACGAATGTCTACATCTTAACTATAATAGAACACAGCAATAGTTAAACCAATAAAACTGAAGAGGACTGCTGCGTATACATTACTAAAAACAATGTTTCCCTTTCCTTTCACTCAAGGAGAAACAACTGCATCAGCAAACTCAAACGGGAAACATATGCATCTCTATTTTCCCCTCTGTATGTGGCTCTATATATATTTATATGGAGTAGAAATATCATAATGTAGAAAATTTAAAATAAATAAATTTAATGTTGAGACAAGAAATGAAAACGAAACATTTACCATATATTTTGACTGTAAAGATGCAGTTTAAAGAGTAATAATAAAGAATCACCAGATTTGTTAAATAAAAGTGATATTATTTTTCCTTCTTTTTTGTGCTTTTTTCTTTTAGAAAGCAGCCATTTTTAGTTGCATGTCTTATTAAACTAGCAATAGACCAATCCATATCTTCAAGTTTATCAAATAATTTCTTCTTTTTTTATATATATTTTAATGCTTCTTCTAACGTACTAAATATTTTCTGTCCATATGGTAAAAAAAAAATCTTAGTTTTAGCAGGGAAAATCATTTGGGCTTTAATATACAGTTTCTTTTAGCTTTTCATAAATGGAACAACTTATTTTCTTTTGGTCATAGCTGAAGAGGTGTAATCACTGTCAAACCTGATGACACTGTCTTTAAATTTAATTGGAGAATTAGATCAGACTGACTTCAATACTAAGTCTTTATCTTCACTAGATAATAATAAGATAGTTTGTAGTTCCTTTTTTATTGAGTTTTCTTGTGGATTCACTTATGAGTGGCTCATTATGTATTAACAGTAAAGGATAGCACTGACAGGAAAAAGTAAAAAAGATGCAGTAGAATTCAAGTTTTCTTTCAAAAAAATATATGAGTTAGCTAAAATGACTTAGATTTTGTAAAAAAATCATTTTTGCTGAATTTATATAATGAAATCCTGTCAGAATAATAAAATGAAGCAGAGCAAAAGCTTTGTGTTACTAGTTGGTTGCCATTTTGGCCATAACTCCAAATCTAATTTTTTCTAATTTTTTTAATTGCACCTCTTCATTTTTATCTTTAAATGCAAAAGTGGATTAAAAGTATGAGTTCTATGCATTCACAAATTTACAGGAAGCTCAGTTTTACAAACACATATGTTGACTAGTTGTCCTCTATTGTGTTGAGTGCTTCTTTGGTCAACAAGGGGTAGTGCATGTTGGTTCGAATGACTGGCAGAGTGACTGAATAATAGGTTGCTCAACTTCTTCTTTTCCCTACAAAGAAAAGTAGCAGTGCATTTCGGGGTGGGAGTGAGAGTGTATGTGGGTTAGTTTTATAAGAGGAGTTAATTAAGGGAATTGATTTCGAGTGATGTGCAAGTGTGTGTGCATGTGTGTGTATGTGTGAGTGTGTGTGTGTGTGTGTGTGTGTGTGTGTGTGTGTGTGTGTGTGTGTGTGTGTGTGTGTGTGTGTCTATTTCAATATGTTTTATGATAAGAGTAATGGTGAGTTAAGAGGCCAGCTTTAATGTATGTGCAAGTGTTTGCAGGTTAAGGTTTGGGTAGTGGTTAGGTAAGGGGATAGTTTTTGTGCATATGAGAGTATTTGCAGGTTATGGATAGAGATAGGGTTATGTAAGGGCATAGAATTGCAGTTGCATGTGCCTGCGTATATAGGGTTATGTAACAGCATAGAATTATGGTTGTATGTGCCTGTGTATATGCATATGGTGAGTGTCTGATCTATCTTCTTTAGTGATAAAGTTAAAGAAAGTTTTTTTCTAAAGTAAAGTACACAGTTAGGATTGGGGCAGGGTTGTCATTGAATACTAAGTTCAGCAGTGTGTGGGCAACCCCCCACCTTAGTAATGCATGGTAACCCTAACCCTAACCTAACCTAACCCCTCTGTTTGACCCTAACCATACACCTAAATTTAACAAAGCACTTTCCATAATGCTACCACTTTTCAGACAGTTTTGACCTGAATGTTTGGAAGAGTTATGGCTTGTAGATCAGAGAACTGAATATGTTTCCTTTTTCAAGCTATAGTTTTTTGGGTAATGTTGTTTTTGGTATAATTATGTTTAGCATGTTATGATCAATCGTTCTGTGTAGGCCATTTAGCATATTGAACATTCACGGTGTGATTGTTGATTATTGTAGTAGACAGCCATTCCATATTAAGAAGGCCATGACAAGCAATAAGACTGTCCAGGTTGATCACAGATGTTAAGGTATTCTAAACTGAATTGTTTGAGGTGAAAAAAATAAAAAATAAAAAATATGTGTGTGTGTGTGTGTGTGTGTGTGTGTATATATATATATATATATATATATATATATATATATATGTATATATATGTATATATATATATATATATATATATATATATATATATATATATATATTACGCTAGAGGTTACAGTGAGAAATTGATAACCTCTTTGAGTGCATGAAGACTAAGCACACAATAAAAATCAGTTCTACATCTGGAAAGGTACAATGACAGTTACAATGTAACTGATAAGAGAATCAAAGACATAATTTCTAATAGACTGAAAGTTTTAGCCAGTAACCTGGTTCTGTACAATGTTTTGGGGACTAACCCAGTGCTTGATGACCAAAGACATTAAAATATTATTAGCACGGAGCAGTAATTCCAAATATTGGATCACTGTTGAACAAGAATTGGGCACATACTCCTCTCTTTTTGGCAAAATGTGTAAATATTTATGTAAAGGTCCTACAATTGATTTTCAACACATGAATAGAAGTTGTGGTCTTAAGAAGTTTTAATTGTAATCCTGTGGCTATAGTTCATGCCAGTGTCTATAATGCTTACAATGCCTTTTATACTGAAAAAATATAAGAATGGTTGCACCAGGAATGAATGAATATCAGTATGCTATTAAGAACAAATGTAGTGTGAATGCTTTATTTAGACATTTCCAATGTATGTAATAATATAATTTTAAAATGTTTTCTTTTGTTCTAGACAATTTGGAAAACAATGGAAGAGGTGATAAGATCATCACTATGTTGGAAAAGATGGAGTTATTTTAGCTGCTAAGGTTCAACAATGGCAATATACCACCATATAATGATCATTTTACCATCATAAGTCTTCTTAAAGACAGCGCAGTGGTGCAGCAGTAGCTTGGTCACCTCACAGCAAGAGGTTCTCCAGTTCGATTCTCAGCTGGGGGCCTGCATGTCCTCCCTGCGTTCATGTGGATTTTCTCTGGAGGCTCCTGTTTTCTCCCACATACAAAAGACATGCATTTGGCGCATTTTTCCTGGGCCTCTACTGAAAATTGGCTTGGTTCCAAGCTGAACTTTCCCAGTAAACAAATGTTAAAATAAATAAAGCCAGACCTTTAACATAATATTTGGTTTTGTAAAACTGAATACAAAATTTGGACAGTGTCACTTTAATTAGCAATGATTTCTAATATGCAATGTGTCTGATAGTTTTCAATTGTTAACTAAGCCGTATACGCCTTTTCTTCTGAAAATGTCATTTAATAACGATGAAAGCATTAAATAACTTTCTCCCCTTTGGTACTCTTTTACCTGAGCAGTAATTTTGTTTTTAAACCACATTTTACACTTAAGGACATTTGTGTAGCTTTCTATGAGTTCTTTGTTTTCCACTGAAATAGATTTATGCTTGTTATGTCTGGTAACGTCTGGAGTTTTTTTTTTTTTTTTTTTTTTTAACATGACTAGAATTTTATTTAAAATACCACACGACAATCGCAAATAACATTAATAGCAGTCTTGAAGAGTTTTGTTGAAGTGCCCAACTCTAGAAGAAAATTATTTCCAATTGTATGTGCTGAAGGTGATATATCACTAAAATTACTCTGGATTTAATGCACTGATAATGAGGCCAGAGTCTTTCCTTTACCTCTGAATATTGTCAAAGCTGTTTTGGAGCTGTTTAATAAGTGTGGAGATTCTAACTGAAGAGGCCACTGAAGTGGAATTTTATGTATACAGAGTGATGTGGACATAGTTTCACTGAGAAGACAGTTTATTCAGATATATGGGAATAGTGGGGAAGTCAGAAGTTCATCCTTGGGGACAAATTCATATATATATATATATATATATATATATATATATATATATATATATATATATATATGTGTGTGTGTGTGTGTGTGTGTGTGTGTGTGTGTGTATAGGAAGCAACATCTCTGTAAAGTGGACTATTTGAGACTATTTAATAAAGTATCTTTTAAAATGGATCAGGGACTGGTAGGTGAGCTGTAGGTTATGTTTTACTGTATTTAAGCATCTGAATAGACCCAAGAATATTGATGTGCCAATATCCCCATAATTCAATTTGTTTTTTGGTAATCTGAATGAATGCCACTAAATTAGACTTTTTATTACTGCACATGTATTGATATAAATGATCTTCCCCATCAGCTTTGAAGCAGACAGAGAGGCCACGATGGTGCAGCAGTTAGCATTGCAATCTCACAGCAAGAGGCTGCCCAGTTTGCTCCTCAGCTGGGGTGTCTTCTGTGCGGAGTCTGCATGTCCTCCCTGTGGTCATGTGGGTTTCCTCCGGGTGCTCTGGTTTCCTCCCACATCCCAAAGACATGCTATAGGTGGAATGGATACTCTAAATTGGCACTAGACGTAAGTGTGTGTGTGTGTGTGTGTGTGTGTGTGTGTGTGTGTGTGTGTGTGTGTGTGTGTGTGTGTGTGTGCCTTCTGTGGAAGGTTAGGCGCTGGGCTGGCAACTCAACACCGTAAAACTCCACTGCCAGTCATGAGCAGACAGGTGATCCACTGTGGTGACCCCTAACTGGGAAAAGAAGAAGCTTTGAAGCAGACAGTACTTACTTTTTCTCTAAATCATATTTAGTTAAATCATGTGCATCATAAAAAGAATAAACAAGAATATTAACATGATCCATCCAAACTCATCACAGTTCATTACATATATCATAGGTTCATAGGTTTATAGGTAGGTACTAGGCTATTGGCCCTAGGGCCTATATAAGCCTAGCCAAAAAGGTACCCTGGCTTTCGACACCCAAGGAAATTATTTTCCTGTGGCCCTGTCAAGCAGAGCCACAGAAGTGATCCCTAGGGTGAATTTTCTATCTCCCATCCAGTCATCAAGATTTTTCTTGATGAGTGCGAATTAGGAGCTTTGTTTGATATAGATAGGAAGTTTGTTCCAAAGTATGGGAAGTTTCTGGGACAGGAATCTATCCCTCCAACATGTTCTGTTTATTGTGGTGACAAGGTTTAGGTCCCTAGAGCGTAAGCTCGGAGAGATTGGGATTTCTTTAAGTGGAGCATGTCCAACAGCTCTGGGTTTGACATAGTTTTGTATGTTAGGCAGAGATTGCCTCTGAGTAGGCGATATGTGAAGGAGTAAAGCTGGAGTTTTTTGAGACGGTCTGCGTAGGGCACCTGTTTGAGGCTGGTAATTCTCTGTCTCATTTTATCAACGTAATTTGATAAAATTAAATACACATTTTGCATTTTGTTAATAGAGAGCACCATGCATGTGCTACACAAATACAAAACCATTTTTTATAACCACACTCTACTTCCTTGTCCACTGTAGAACATTCTCCGACCTCAAGTTATAACATGTACCTCCCTTGCCTTTCTTCTCCTACTGTCTCCCTACTCTCCTCTGACTATCTCCCATACCATATTTAGGTTGTACTTTAATCTTTCCATTTAACCTCTTTTATCTTCATTTACCAGTACTTGCCTTTTCCACTCTCCTTTCTTTTCATATTTGACAATGCTGACCCCCCGCTCATCCTTGTGTAATTTCATTTTTAACCATCCTGCTGTAACATCTCCCTCATCTCTTTTCTCCCACATCTCCCTGTTTTTCATCCACAATAAGCACAGGTAACATCCATTAGTATTTTACCTCTCTGCTGCACAGCTTGCCTCATATTGCTTTCATTGCCTGTTTTCTTTCTGCACCACTCTTTGTAACTGGATACATGTATACTACCTATTGCTTTTTTTCCACACTTCCAATGCTCTGAGTTTGCCCACTGGCCCTCCTCTTCTAATAACATTGAGTTACCATACCATGTATGTATCAGCACTAAATGCTGATCTTTCATTAGACAATTTATGCTTAAATATTTCACCATCTCCCATGCTTTTGCCTAGTTACAGCACATAATAGTTACTACTGAAATACAATGAAAAGCACTCAGAGTACTAGCTTTAATAATTAAATTGGTTCTCATTGATAACTACAGCACACACACCCATGCCTTTTCCATTTGTTTCTTCTTCCGGTTCTTTGCAGGTGCTTTTCAGGTATGTCTGTGAACTGAGATGGAACAATAACAGTTTCTGCAAACAGCTTTGCTTGCACTACTCCACTCATTACCTGCTTACTGTGATGTATATACTTGAATGGCTGTAATATACCACTGCTGTGTCTATTTTTGCTTAATATTACAGATTTTTGCAGTGGTAAGTACTGTTTTTTTCAGCAGATGATATACTTGCCTCCTAAGTAATATGTTTGCTAGGCCGTGGTTTTTATTGTCACAGTAATGATATGGAGTTGTAACCACAATGACCTCTATTTAATTGTACAAAATCTAAAGCTCTTAGTATTCATATCATTTGGATCGTGTTTTAAGATGAAGTATTTTCTCCTGTTGCACTTCATTGGTTGAGCAAAGGTAATAAATATGATATCCCTGTGCACTTGGCAAGTGATAACAAGAAATAATTGTTGTACCATGGCAAATAAAAGAATGGAAAAAATACATATAACCCATACCCCTCAGCTCAAATATGAAAATTAGACAAAAATAACTTATCATGTTATTTAGTAAATAATAACATGCAGAAAATGGTACAGTTCTATACCTGTAGTAGAATCATAAAAGAATTAAAAAACTCCAGAGTGTCCAGTAAAACTTGACAGAAATATTAAGATTTGTTTATTTTTTGTTCAGTTCAGATATAAGCAAATGAGGATATTTTGATGTGTTCATTCAAATGATTTTTGTAACATCTGGAACCAGCAGACATTCTTCAGAGTTATGTAATAAGGGTATTTAAACTCTATGGAACAATCCAGTGATCCAACAAATACATTTATTCCAGGCTTATTTGACACCCAAATCTATTTACAATAATAAATGAGTTTCCCTGAGTGAATTGTCATTAATGGCATATGTGATGTATTTCTTATTAAATCCATAAGCTTTAAGCTTCATTTTTGATGAGCTAGCTAGATCCAAAACTTATAAACATTTATCTTAGTGTACTGACTTCATGTTGCTGGCTAGCAAGCAAAAGTTTCAATATAAGTTATAATGCCAACATCACTGTGTAGTATTATTGCATATTTGCATGCACACGCATAACATACCAGCACATGAATCATGGTATGGCAGGAATACTCTGATGTAGGCCAGAAGATGGACTGTACATTTGGAGTAAATCTAATCACTGAGTTACTGGATGCTTTTAGAAGGATTCTATGAGAAGTTTCTATATATTTGAGCAGGAAACTAGACATTTCTACACTAGCTTTGCTAATACTAAAGAATGATGCTATTAAAGGCAGTATTTATATGCATCTATAATAAAGAAAAACAATTTCTGATATCCATTCTTGCTGCTAATATCAAGATAGACTTTTTATTTATGCATGTTAATTTTATGTTAGAGTATCAGTATAATGTAAAGATTATTATCTCTCCCCAGACAAATTTGGGAATTTTTTTAACAGTGGTTTTCAAAAACACCCTTTATCTAGCTATACTAATTTGACAGTGCAGTGTTGCATGTTAAGTCTGTAAGCTGCTAATGTATGTTATACTGGACTTATGGGTTTGAGTCCTTTATTCTCCATTTGTACATTAAGCAATCAGTGCTTCTGGGTCACCCCACCCCCACCATCAAAAAAGGAATGAAACAATGTGAAACCTAATCAGGCATCCATCACTGCTCTAAGAATTATAAAGTGTAATGATGGTGTTTCATTCAGTACGCATTCGTTAAACTTCAGAAAAATGTGCACCTTAAATATAAATGAGTAAGGAAGGAGTACCTGAAAAGAATATTAATTGTAACCATTTCTGTAGTATAAATTTTACTGCAAAGCTTCAAGTGTAGCTGGTATAAAAGAACTGTGCAAACTCCTTCATGTGGAGGAAGGCCTTGGTGTCCTTAGAGTGGGGAGACCTTTAAAAAGTATATGGAATGATACATGAGTAACCTTGTGACTGACCTAGTATAGACTATGCTTGTCATAAACGTGGTATGAACACCTTAAGAAAAAATTGGGGTTACAAACTTCCATCTCCCTCACATTCAGAAAATATGCCACTGCACCCTTGGTGTCTTCTCTCATCTGACAACTTACAGTGATCTAATCTGGGTGACAGAAAATAAACGTCATTTGCTGTTCTCCTTGCCACATTTCAAAGAAAGAATTATTTTGAATTGTGTATTGACCAGTAACATATTAATTTACTATCAATGGTGTGTTTTCACTGGGACAGATTTCAAAAGCTATTTGTGGACAGTGCAGCATGCAGAAGGAAGATTTCAGCAAACCGGCTACAGACATGATTTCAGAAGGCACACTGAAAGCAGTCTGAGAACGTAGCTATTCAGTGTTGGATAATTATGGATTCCATGCTTGCCCACGGGATTTCAAAATGCATTGTGTGCATCCAATGCAACTTAAACGTGACAAACTGCAATGCTGGCTCTTTTTCCGAAATCCTCATCGTATGCTGTACAGAAGCTATTATGATGGATTCTGTTGTTTTCCATAAGAATACCACAAAAAAAAAGAAAAATGCAACCTGCAGTGAATGAACTGGAGCAGGCTGCAGTAATACAAGTCATGAATGAGAACATGGCTGTGTGCCCTATAAAGCACCTAGCTACAGTGAGAGCAAGGCTGCATCTAAACCAGGTGCCAGACCAACAAATAATTGACAAGTACTGCCTAGACAGACAGCTGGTCAAGGCCCATCCCCTTGAAACCAAAATGTGCCTCAGCCTAGGTGTACTTGCAACTGGGACATTCCAAAGACACATGGGGATGCTGTGGGAGTGTCACAAACAGCTGCCAGTCATATCCTTGCAAATGTCCTGGCAGCAATGTGCAAAAATGTGGATGACTACATTCACTTTCCATCTACCACCATGGAGTGGAGAACTGTAATGCACCAGTTGTATAACATTACAAACTTCTTCTATGTACTTGGTGCAATACATTGCACATGCACCCTTATTTAGACCCCAGTACATCCTGCAGCAGACTGATATATAAACAGAAAAGTCTGGCCATCTAGTATGTGTGTGCAGCAGATGGTAGCCATCATAACAAGCATCATGGCAACATGCCCTGGAGGTGTCCATGATGCTGCCTTATGGAGGGAAATTGGTCTGAGGGCCGCATTCCAGCAAGCTGAAATACCCAAGGTACTACTACTGTGTAAGTGCAGGAACACAGCTAGGATGTAAGCTAAAGACATCCCTCCCAACAATATCCATGCTGATAACATGCGTATTTACTCCCCACAACAAGTGACTGTGGTTATCCACTAGAGCTGTGGCTAATTTATTTATTTAACATTTGTTTGACCAGGATTAAATCCAACTGGACAACAGGTGTCCTTTTTCAGTGGAGTCTTGGGGAGAAAAGTTCCAAGAAGTAATATGGTGAACAATACATAGGTTAATACACATGGTGGCTATGTTAACATGTGTGAATAAAAATACAGTAAATATCAAACAAGAAACATAATACACATCATTTATCACATACCAAATGAACAACATGACCCTGTACCATGAACCATCTAACCCTGCCAACAGTAGAATGCATGCAAAAACCAGAAATACCATAGAGTGTGTGTTTGGTGTACTGAAATCTAGGTTCAGATGTCTGGACACATCCGGGGGTACACTGCAATGTACACCAGAAAAGGCAGACAAATGATAATGGTGTGTGCCATGCTGCGCAACATGCTAACCAAAGCACATGGCAGTCTTCCAGTTGTACTTGTGGGTGAACTAACCCAAGAAGCCCAGATGGCTGAATATGATATCCAACAGGTATTAGAGGAGGAGCAGGACAAACAGGGGGCAGAAGACACAGGTGTAATGACAAACTAGGGCGTGACCACAAGTACAGACCCAGGCAACATGGCAGTGTCTGACCCACAAGTTTGAGTCATGACAAGCCATATGTACAGTACACAGATAAACATTGATGTTTAGGTGCTGCCCCATCACAGCAGCATGGATTGCATCTAATAGCAATTACCCACTAAATGTGCATGCTGACTATCAGACATAACATAATCATAGCATATAACATTATAACATATAACAAACACTATGTTATAATCATGATATATAACATTATGAATATCTAAAACTCTATCAAAACAGGGATCATCAACTCAGGGCACAACTGGCACAGGTATGCATACAGATTCATATTGTTGTATGCATGTATGGCACACAATAAGGGACAAACATCAGTGCAACACATTCCTATCTGTCCAGTATAAAAAGCTGTAAAACAGGTAAACAACTTAGGACATAATGCTGAACCGTTGTTAATATTACAAGCCAAATATAGCAGTGTAAAATATGGATAAAGTAATGGAGTCAGCTATGTTTAGTAAAAATGTCAGACTCCTGTAACATCAGACTTGTCAACAAACTCAGGCAGGTAATATTGTCAGTGTTCTGCACAGCAATCATCATCACCATGGGGTGAGAATGACACTACCAAACAGAGTAAATCAACTGTCTGTGTTACTCTAATGCATTCTAGGGAGCCGACGCTGATGGCTCAGACCACTGTCTAGTCTGTCCCTGCCACATATGAAAACACTTGGCCCAGGGTACTCCACAGAGGAGACTGATGAGGTGGTGCCAACATGTGGAGATTAAGAAGTACAAATGTGACTTAAATGTCTGGTAGTGACTGCTGGGCCCACAGCAGATGGGCTAGAGGCACAAGTGTGTGAACGTTGGAGCATAGACATTGATGCCTGGTGGTCAAGGGTGATTCTGCGGAGAGGGGGCCTACTTCTCCCCTGTAGCAATTGGCTATGCACAGTCAGGGTACATAGAACCCTGCTTGTAGAATGGCACTGCTGTAGTACTGTAGACACCAGGGATTTTATGAACCATGCCACAGATAGCATACTTTCATTACGTGCAGCCAATGATATCATTACCTCACCTTGTCTGCACTCTTGTCCTTCATTCAGCACATCCAGCTGGTGTACATCACAATCTGGGGCAAGGGCAATTGCATGGATGTCATATCCATGACATTGATGGGAATGTTCATTTGCCAGCAGGAGTAGGCAGACACCCTCTGACATGTGCCCATGCCTACCAGTTGCACACCTGCAGCTACTGTGACAAGCAATATCAATGTGTTGTAGGGAACTGTCAACATCAGCAGCAGTCCCAACATGAGACATTTATCCACAAGCCTCATCCTGTCTACCATCCCATATCCCGTCATTGTAAGAATGGTTGGATACATTTCCTTCTATGTCTGAGGCTACAGCACATAACTGTGATCATCTTGGCCAGACTGTATCACTATGTCACAGCCCTGTGTGCCAGATGCCATGCTATCATACTGAGACATATCAGATCCCACACCATGATTAGTGAACAGGCTAATGGAGGATACAGGTATTTGATGTGTTAAAAAAAGAGATAGATGACACAGATTAGGACCGTGTTTCATCCCCACATGTATATTGTACGTTGTATATCATATGTTACAGATAATACTGACTTACCATTAGGTCTTGTCTGAGTATGGGTCATGGAATCTACATAACAGGGTGTTGACAATTAGGTTATATATCCAACATACATGACGTATGTGATGAATGCAAACATAACACATACCTGACAAGTCCTTGTGGTTAGACGGTGTGGTAGAAGAGGGACGAACTTCAACTATTGTAGGGAAACAAAGTCAACATTACTCATCACATTGTTGCCAGCACAGACCATTCAAACAGTGTTAAAGCATACAGTAGGTATTAAACAGACACCATTTGTTTGTGCACTTGATGATGATGAAGTCTGTCCTATGAATGGGTAGAAGGACACAGTATTATTGGAGGAAAGCAACAGGAGTAACAGCAGTGATACGCATGAAAGATAGGTAATAGCATACCAGTGACAAACTCCTGCTGTTGTGAGTCTGTGTGTTGTACTGCACTGGGAAAGTAAAGAGAAAGACAACACAGTCATATATGCAGGCAACAGAATTCTGACAGCATGACATATATGACACAGTAACAGCGACTGTGGATACTCACATAACAGATGTTGTACCTGTTGAACAGATGTCCCTGTGTAGAAAAACAGTAACATTAATGTCATGCATCACAGGTCTGCTACACATTTCTGCAAAGTGTGAACCTGTTGTGGTAACATACCTGGTCTGTCTCTACTTGCACGTGCATAACTTGAGCCACGCTGTATGTACCTGTAGTGTAAAATGTTAGGGAAATATCAATATGACAGTAATCAGCAGTGTCATGACATGAAGTTGAGGCAATAACAGGTAGTGGCCACAGTAACACAGTATGGAGATACTCATCTGCTATTCCATGGTGTTATGCAGAAGTAGATGAGCCTGTGAACACTAATGCAGACAGCATTATACATGGTGGTTGCACTGTTCTGTCTGTACTGCAGTTGTATGAATACATGCATTTATATGTACATTCATCATTACCACCCTGTGTGGATCTCTGTGCACAGTTCAATTCTGCTGCTGTAAATATAAAATGACAATACATGAATAGGCATGCAACAGCAATATGCAATGAATTACTCTACAGTTATTCTTGTCATGCAAAGTAAGACATACATGCTCATCCTTGAACTCCTGCTTCTATCCCATCCCCGGGTATGTATCTCGCCTCACTTGCTGTATTCAGGAATGCAAGAAATATTGTGATCTCATCAGGGTGTGGTCATTGGTGAGGCACAACCTGCATCCCTTAATCTTTTATACTGTCATAACCTGTTGGCTGCACAGAGGATTATGTCAGAGCAGCATCAGTGACAAGCCTCACAGGATATGTTGTGACCTCCAGCTGCATTAATCATGTTGGTGATGTCAGCTCACACTTCATTTCTCCATACTGTATTCCCTGCACATCCAAAGAATCTCTATCCATGTTTTCACAAAGCATCTATTATAATCTCATTTTCCTGTGTGGAGAAATTGTCGTCCCTAGGTCTGTTTGCCTCCTGAAAGACAGTGATATGCACATGTTCATATATTATGTGGGGCCCAGGTATGCAGATGATTATGTAGGCAGCTTATGTCAATGTAAACAGTACACATTCCTCTGTGATGCAAAAGTCTATGAAACTGTCACTGCAACATATAGTAATGTGACATATAAAAGTTTATGACAATACCAGCATACATAACAATTGTAAAATGAACATAATGCATTCCTCTGCAATGCAAAAGTCTATGAAACTATCACTGTGACATATAATAATGTGACATGTAAAACCTTACGACAATACCTGCATATGTAACAATTGTAAAATGAACATAACTTGCGATTTCTGTACAGGCTGTCTGTGCAATTTAAACCCCTTACACTACATACTCCTTAAATGGAGGTCGACATGCAACAACCTGTAAAGAAACCAACCAGCATGCTTATATTTTGGCATGTTGTGGTTTCAACTGCACATAGGAGAAATATATCATGACATCGCTATCTTTGTGTACTTTGCATTATTGAATATTCTTCTCTATGTAACTGTTGTTGATATTAAAGTTTATTTTGTGCATGGTTATGAATAACTCATTTATTAGTCCAATTTCTGTAAATATCCTCCAAATCCGTAACATTCTGCTAACAGCATCTTTTTAAGTGCAGGGTTATGTGTAAAGATTGCAACAGACTGTTATATGTTTAACAAACAGTTTTGGGCAATAAGGTATTATTTTGAAAAGTACAATCAAGTCATTCATTCTTGCATTCACTTCAACAACCACATCTTAGCTTTGAGGGAGTCAGTTGGAATGCAGATCAGGGGGACAGGGTGTTTTATGCATTTGATTTGTTATGTGCACTTTGCAAAGGAATATATGTAAATGTAGTTCTCACACAGACCATATGGTGTTCTTGATGTGCTAGCACCTTTTATGTTGCTGTTAACAGAAGCTATGTGATACATCGCACTGACCTGCTGTCTCACTGTCAGAGGTTTTTAATTGCTGTTACTGGTTGTGACCACAGTACTGACATGAATTAATTCTTGCAAATTATTTACCTACATGCCCAGCATGTGGTTATTCTATGAAATTGTAAGCCATGATCCATATTATTAGCCCATCTCTGCAAACTCATAATCTCAATTTTTTTTTTACAGTATTCATAACACATGCTCTCAGGGAAGATGGATTAGCATGACAGTTAGGTATCAGGGTTAGACTGTGGACAGACACCGCAGTTTCAGGTTTGAATCTGATGTTCTCCAGTCTGTGTTCAAAGATGTAAAAGCCTGTGTGTGTAACATTGCAAAATGTAAGTGGTGATTCTCTGTTGTTCTTCAAAAGCAAATTATTTAGAACCTGATCTGAGCAATCTATATCTCTCTTATTTGAGGACTACATCATTCAGAGTTGTGCTTTTCTTTTCTTTTTTCAGGCGATGAAGACAGGACCTAAAATCATGCACTGTGCATCGACCAGATACACAAGCTTGAGGAGCAGCAGATGAAGTGGTATGTTGCTTAATTTTTCTGTTTTAAGTAACATGTATCTGATCCTTGTTACTGGCCCTTATTTTTATATTACCATGTATATTGCTCAAAATGCCAGAATACCTATCTTGTATCAGTAAGGTAAGTGTAACAATCATGATACCTGAGCTTGCAAGTCTGAGATAGAAATATGTTGAAATATCATTTAGCAGCAAGCCATCTGTGTGTATCTGACACACATATTTTGAGGTGGATGTTTTACATGCAAGTCTATAACACTTGGATGGCTTATAATATATGTGCTGGTGCACTTGTATGTGTATATGTGCTTCCTAGTGACTGATCTGTTGTTCATAGTCTGTCTATTCACAGGCTGAATGGGTGTCCGATGTGTCAGTGTTCACAATGTTGTTTGCAGACTGTGGCATGCCCTTCAGTTCAACATTAGTATTACATCTGCCTACAACACCTTAGGTATTCTTGTTACAGCATATTGTATCCTGTGTTTGTGGATTCATGTACAGATAGACATTTCTCTATTTCATAATCAGCACGCATCATCAGGATGTTGGCATTTTGCAGGCTACTGATTGCTAATAATTGTAGTTAAGGTCATACATACAGTTGTAGGCATACAATACTGTTTGCACAACATATACTAGATTCTCATCACAGGCTGTGACTGTGTTTATTATTCAACATAGTAATTATTTGTTACTGTTGTAGTCATTATATTATTGCAGGGTCAACCAATTACCATTCTGACGGGTTCAGATGTTTGTCATATGGCTTGCATAGTTTCCACAATATTGTCATCTCACTTTGTCTTTATTTTAACAATGCCAGTTGGTAGCCAACAATGCCAGTTGATATGGCTCATTACATGCAGATACCACAAATTACATTCATAGACAGACTTAACTTCCCAGGGGACACATGGAAGGGAAAAGAATGGAAATAATGACATGCTGTCAGACACTCAGCTGGACAGTTTTTTCAGGCAGACATTATTATCAAGCAGCGACGGTCACAATAATAATATTATCTTGATGTTTACAAGCTTTTTTTTGTCACATTTTAAGTATGTTACTATTGTACGAGCTAGTGTTGGGCATGATTCCATTGAAATGCCAGGATATTTTACATGTGCTTGCTTTCTGTATGTTTGCCATGCTTCATGCTGGCGAATAGGAAAATGTTTGGGTATTGTCATGATTTCCCCTGATAAGCTGTGTTATGCATGTCATTGCACAGCCTTGATCTAACTGCTCACATTGGTGATGGCAACATTCTCCATTGCATGATTGGGCATGTACATAACTATAGAAAATTTGACACAGCAAAGGTGCTGTGTGCATTATGGACCATTTACTAGCAGCAGTTCAGTTTATTCTAATTGTGCTACTTGTTAATGTTTGCACCATTTCAAAATGAACTGTGTTTTAAATAAGAAATGTGATGAATGCTACTGAACCTTCAGTCTCATATTTGTATTTACAGAACTCAAATATGGATGGAATGTTAATTAATGTACGTTAGATTGTAGATGTGCACATCAGTTTCATTTTAAGGTGAGCTATGATATTCATGGGAATGTGTGGCGTGATAGATATTTGCTTTCCATTGTTATGGTTTTGACTCCTGACATACGTATTATATGGTGGTACATTAGATTATGGTCATAACATATTATAACACTTAATGAGCACTCTTCTCTGCCTCTTCATTGTGTCACAGAGGGTATATTGCACAAATAGGTAGTATCAGGTATGCATATGCAATTTCTGTCCTGTGTTGCAATTCATAGGTTCATAGGTTCATAGGTTAGTACTAGGCTATCAGCCCTAGGGCCTATACAAGCCTAGCCATAACAATTCCCTGAATATTTCTTCCCACATTATTTACTTTCCTGGACCCCTGTCTAGCAGGGCGACTGACGTGATCCCTGGGGTGAATTTCCTTTCTCCCATCCAATCGTCAAGGTTCCTCTTGAAGAGGACCAAAGAGGCACTCTGCTTGACATGTATGGGCAATCTATTCCAGAGTCTGGGGAGTCTCTGGGTCAGGAACCTATCCCTCCAACATGTTTTGTTTATTGTGATGACAAGGTTTAGATCCCTGGAGCGTGTAGCTCTGAGGGACTGGGATTTCTTTAAGTGTAGCATGTCCAACAGCTCTGGGTTTGACATGGCCTTGTATGCTAAGCAGAGATCGCCTCTGAGTAGACGATATGTGACAGAGTATAGCTGGAGTTTTTTAAGGCGGTCAGCATAGGCCATCTGCTTTAGGCCTGTGATTCTTTTAGTGAGGTATTTCTGAGGCCTTTCCAGTTGTTGCAGATGTCTTGAGAGGTACATACCAAATGGGGCATTGTATTCTATAATGGGTCTAATGAGGGATGAGTACAGTGGGACAATGACCTCCTTTTTTCTGGATGAAAAGCCCTTTGTGATGAGGTGTGCCACATAGAAGGATTTCCTGACTGTTGTGGCGATGTGGTTATCGAAGGTGAGACCACTGTCCACCTGTGTCCCTAAGTCTCTTATCACACTTTCTGTGTTTAGTGTACTGCCACCTATATGGTAATTCATGGATACATGTTTTTTCCCAAAGGGATAACAATACATTTCTTGGCATTGAGCTTGAGCCCATGGCTCTGGCACCAAGCATCTGTTTCTGTAAGGCCCTTTTGTAGAGTATCCACATCATTTGGGGATTCAATAATGGCTCCCAGTTTGCAGTCATCTGCAAACTTTGTTAGCCAGAGTCCCTTAGTGTTGACCTGTACTTCAGAGAAGTAGATGCCAAACAAGAGCGGCCCCAGGACTGAACCCTGAGGTACTCCACTTGTCACTTGTCTGGAACTGGATTTGGAGTCGGCTACTTTTACAGTGTGGGTTCTATCAGTAAGCCATTTAGCAACACATTGGGTGACATAGGGATTAATGCCCAACTTAGTAAGTTTATCTATGATTCCAGAGTGGGGGATGGGGTCAAAGGCCTTGGCAAGGTCTAGATAGGCTGTGTGGACCACCTTACCCTTGTCCATGGCTCTGGAGACTGATTCAAAGAAGTCAATCAGGTTCAGGAGACAAGATCGGCCCTTCACAAACCCAAACTGGGTGGGGTCCAGTGTTTGAAGGTTGCCAATGTCTTTGTTTATAAGTTCCATGATAATACGCTCCATGGCCTTGCAGATAAGGCTTGTCAGACTGATGGGACGGTAGTTTCCGGGATCCAAGGTGGATCCCCCCTTGTGGATTGGGATAACTATAGCTCTGCGCCACTCAGTGGGCACGAAACCTGAGGTGAGGCTATGATTAAACATGACACTTAGGTGAGGTGCCAGTTCATATTGTAGTTCATGTAGTACACAGCCCGGGATGTCATCTGGTCCCATGGATGCTGTATTCTTGGCTTTAGAGAGTGCATTTTGTACCTGTGTGGCCGTTATTACTGGAATTTGGCAATCTTCCGGTATTGAGATGGGCCATTTAGGGGGTGAGAGTGGGGTGAAGTTGGCACTGAATCGATCTGCCAGGATATTGGCAATATCCTTCAGATCAGTATATTTAATGCCATTCTGTTTTAGCTCAGAGCAGATCTGAGCATTGCCATTTAGATTCTTGACATAATTATAGAATGCTTTGTGGTTGTCTTTGGAATCTTTGGCAATTTTATTTTCGTAACTAGCTTTGGAGGATTTTATGAGGCATCTCAGTTTCTTACTGAGGCTAGTAAGGGAGTTTTTTGCATCCTGGGATTTTCCTCTTTTCTGCAAAAGTTTCTTCCTTTTGTTGTAAAGTTTGTTTATGGCAGGGGACCAGCAGATTGGCTTCCTTTTTTTGGATGAGAGCATTTTGGTTCTATTTGGGATGGCACGATTCATGCATGAGTGGATGTGCTCGTACAGTGCCGTAGTGTAGGATTCAGCAGTTGAACTTTCAGTTCCTGTCTGCATGGGTGTCATGAAGTTTGTCACTTCTGACTTGAGTAGCATGAAGTTGACTTTAGAGAAGTTTTTTATGGTGGTTTCTTTACTGGGCGGTGGCGTGGGATGTGGATGTTAAGGGTGATTAGCTTATGGTCAGACCTGACTAACGAGGGGGTGACCATAGGTATGGAGCATTGATTTCCCATGTTGGTTATGACCAGGTCTAGGATATTGGAGCCCCTGGTGGGACTATGGATTAGTTGATCCAGGGCGTTGGAATTTATGAATTCCAAGAACCGTTGCACAAAGGTGTTGGGACATGAGTAGTTTTCCCAGTTAATGGCAGGGTAGTTAAAATCACCCAGTATTAGGGTGTTTGGTTCTATCTTAATATTTTCCAGTATGTTTAGAAAGGTGTAGTGAGAATCTTGGGGTATGGTGAGGGATCTGTAGCAAGCTACAATTTGGATTGCAGTCTTACCTAGTGTTAGTTGCACTTGGAGAATTTCAGACACATTGTGTTGGCCAACTAGCCTGGTGGTGTGAATATCCTTGGTGAATATTGACACTCCTCCACCTTTAGTGTTTCGGTCCTGGTTTGGTAGCCGAAAAGTGTGGTAAGAGTTGTAGCCTGGTATTGCAGGGGGTTCTCTCTGGAGCCTTGAACCAGGTCTCAGTTACTGCACAGATATCGATGTTCTCCATTTTTAGGAGTGCCTCGAGAGAGTGCATTTTGAGGTTTAGACTTCTAGCATTGAGTAGCATTACCTTCAGTATTTGCATGCTTGTACCTGTTATGGTGGTGGTTTTGTCCTTTGAAGTTTGCCTAAAAAAGGCACTATAGGGGTGGCAAGAACCTTAGCCAGTAACCTGAATCCTAGGGGCGACAGGTGCAGACCATCTCTGGCAAAGCATCGTGGTCTGTCAATCATGTTATCCCAGGCAGACAGATACTGGATCCCCTTTGAATGACACCATAAGCTTAGCCAATTGTTGAAGTCAATCATTTTATCTTTATATTGTGGTATCAGTCTGGGCAAAGGCAGGATGCTACTCAGGGCTAGGGTCATACCTGCCTGGGCCACATGATCCGAGAGCTCTTCCATGTCTCTTTTCATGTAGTCCAGGGAGGTACGTCTCAAGTCATTCACTACAACATGGACAATGACAGAGTCATATTTGTACTTGTTGTGGAGTGACTTGAGTGCATGCGTTATGTGGCGGATCCTGGCACCCGACAGGCAGCTGACTGTAACTTTCTCCTTATTCAACCTGGTGAGAGGGACATCAGTGTGCCGGACTATAGAGTCACCTATGACTAAAGTGTTAGGTACATTGTCTTGCCTTAGGGGCTGTTGCTGGGTGGCACACTGGTGTTGTGAACTATGTGACACATTGGTTGTGATTGGTGTTTGTTTGCGTTTCAGCTTCAGAGGTCTTTGTTGCTTGGGCAGGTTACATTTAAGGGCCTCTGCATATGTGGATTTAGTTTTGCTATATGTGGGTGTTGGTGGTGCGGGTTTAGATCTTGATAGAGCATGGGACCGTTGGACAACTGACAATCAGACAGAGACAACAAGTGCATGGCAAGCAACTGCCAGAGTCCTCAGATGATGATGATGATGATAAGGAGGAGGAAGCAGCTGAGCACTTACTGCATGAGCCATCATGTCTGCTGCATCCCAGAGGAGACAATGCCATGAATAACATAGGGATTATTATTGGGAAGAGATCCAGAAGGTTGTGACCACTGTGTTTCGAGCACAAATGAGGACACAGTAGGGAATTTTTTCTAAGACATGGCATGGGCTATGCATGAGTCATTCAGGGAGATGGCCCGGGAGGTGATTTGCAAGGCTCATCCTCATCAGGCTGGTGCCAGAAGTCCATAAATACAGTCTGTGTGCTCCAATTGTTTTATGCTGCCAACATGTCGATTGCCTTATAATTGATTGGACTGGATATGCACTCTTGTGCATGCATACCCTGTAGCTGCCGTACTTATATATTACATGTGAAAACATACCATGCAAATATTGTCGTGTGACATTCAATTATATATCAATGTGTGCATGACACACATTAACAAATTACAGTTTTATCCCACATTTAGCTGTCCAAGGACTGTGGCAGTTAACCTGCAGCTAATGCTGCAACACTTACCCTGTAAACGTGTTTTACTGAGGAAAACTGACAGACAACAGATGTTGTACATAGTCCAGCACTACCACTGTGGTATGATTAAGATTTGCGTATTGCCATATAATGTATGTGCAATAGAAGGACATATTTTCCACGTGTTTTGGATGACAGTTTTCATGCTGTCCCACTGGCAGGATGTGCTGTTGTGTACCATGTGCTGGCAAT
Source organism: Protopterus annectens (assembly GCF_019279795.1). Taxonomy (NCBI): domain Eukaryota; kingdom Metazoa; phylum Chordata; order Ceratodontiformes; family Protopteridae; genus Protopterus; species Protopterus annectens. The sequence goes on from NC_056744.1 coordinate 696,594,990, forward strand.
GCTGATGCCATGTGGGGTCACATACAGATATGTCATACCTATGTGAAGTCTTCCTTTTCTGTCTCATCGAATGGCAATTTCACATTAATGTATACACTGTGGTAGAGGTAATTTATTCAGTAAAAGCATATTATGCCATGTTTACTCTGTGTTACATGTACACATCCATTCCATATTCACATAAGTTTACACCTTCTGGCAGTATTTGTACACAGTAATTGATGATTGCACATATCTTAGCACATAGCCTGATCTATGCTGAAACACTATTGCATCTTTGACATCTGAGCATTCACTGACTTATTGCTGATGTGCTGTAATGATGCTCACAATAGTGTACTCTGCTCACTAATCAGCAAGGTGCATGACATACACCTCTGGTTGTTTATTCCACACTGGCATAACAGTATATGTGTATATGATTGAAATTCTTGACATGCTTAGTTATGCTTGTTGATGTGACATGATTGCACATTACTGTGTATGTGTGAGATATACTTGTCCATTTTGGTGGACATCAGCAATGCATTCTGCCCATGTGACATACCTTTGACACTCAGTTAAATGTATTTTGGGTTGGCTTTGACAGCATCATGTGTGTTGTATACATGCATTTGCAATGTGCAATCTTACATTGTTGTCCTGATTTATCATTGTCTTCCTTGATATGCCCTATGCCTGTCCTATGCTTTTTCTCCATGCTTACCTAAACTACATCAGCTTTAACAGATACTACTCCCTTGTCAGAGTTATTTTAAAGAGTCTTACCTGCAGTTCTTTATTTCTCAACCTTCCTTGCAACTTATCTGATTGTTTTATTTTTATTTTTAGCTCACTACCACGACTGGGTCCATCCCATTATGTTCACCCTTGGTACATTCAGGCTCACTCCTCTCCCTTACCCTACCCACATTCCCACCCAACTCTAGATCACCTAGACTTATGCTTACTCACCCACACACATTACACTCTCAGCCAATCATATAACAGTACCTCCTCCACATTATGTCCCAGTCATACAACCACAGACTATTACCATCACTACTATGCAACATGCTTTATACTCCAAATAATAATCGCCCTCTCTATTATTCTACCTCACTTTCCCTTTTAAACAGAGCAAGCATAGTAAACAATCAACATTTCTAACTTAACACAAGACACCTTACATCACTACCTCTCTTACCACTGCACTATTTACTCTTTTTTTCACACTTGCTTCTAACACATCACTATCCACATCATCCCCATCTTTTCCTTTCATAGCTCACCAGTATCTCTTCTGTGACATTCCACGTTAACTTTTTCCTATGCTAACATCATATTTCTCACCTAAACATGCCTCCCCTTACTACCAGACTCACTGATACACTCACCCCCCACACTTTCACCATTACACTACTAATTTCTTCTTTTACCTTACTTCATATCACATTAAACTACACAATCAGTCTTACCCTTCCCTACATGCAACACTACATCCCCACAAACCAATACATCACAAAACTACTGTCTCTCCCAATCTCTGCAACATGACCTACATAGATTATCTTCCTATTAAATTCCTCCAACTGAATCCGAAATCTCAAACTACTCTCAAACACGCCAAACGTATACTTAAACTCATAAAACGTCTGCTGCTAAACTTTGATACTTAATTACAACTCTCCGTGGAAATTCACCCCAAGCCAGGACCCAATGTAGTACATCAGCACAATTACAGCCCTGTTCCTTTACTACCTTTTACTAACTTATTAACCCATCACAGTAACTCCATCCTGCTAATTCTTAACATTCATGTCGAGAGCATAATGAATAAAATCCACAAACTACATGCCAGTCTTTCACTGTACTCTCCTGATATTGTGGTACTAACTGAGATCTGGTTAAAACCAATCAACAGTAACAATGATATTCTTTCTCCTGGATACAATGGGTCTATAGTATATCCTCGAACGCTTAAAAAAGCGAACGCTGATTGATCAAACTTATTTTCGCGAAATTGCAAAATATCGAAGCAGCAGAAACTCGAATTTTTTCCTAGGAAAAGAATTCGGTTGTCTGTTTCTGTTGCTTCGGTATTTTCAGTGTTATGGTGGAAAGTTACCGGTCGGATTCAGGTAAGTGTGCGATTGTGTGGATGTGAGTGTTAGGGTGATTTAGGTGAGTTAGGGTGAGGGCTCGGGTTAGGTGTGTGTGCGATTGAGTGAACATGAGGGTTAGGGTGGATTTAAGTGAGTTAGGGTTAGGGAGCGGGTGAGGTGAGTGTGCGATAGTGACAGACCTTAGGGTTAGGGTTTTGGTTAAGGTAAGTGGGTAGTTAGTGGTGTGTGCATAGTTTAGTGTAGGGTTATGTATCAGATTTTAGGTGTATGTGTGTGGATTTCTGTTTGTTTGGTGTGCTTGTGTTGTGTGTATGTGTTTTGAATCAGCAATTTTTTTCCCTGGGAAAAACATTGCTGATCTGACAGTTTGAGATTGTAAGCTTTTGCTTAAATTAGGTCGAGCAATCAGCGTTCGCTTTTTTAAGCGTTCGATGATATAATATAGACCCAATACAATATCCTATGCAAAGGCAGAATAGCCAGAAAAGGAGCTGGGGTAACAATTCTTTTTAAAAACAACCTGAAAGTAAATGCACTTGATCCAACCATTCCCAACTTCGATAATGCAGAAATATATTCTCCAAACTAGAAATTAACTACAAAAAATTAATTAACATAACTGTATGGTATGTCCCTCCAGGAAACAATATAACTACCATGGAAAACATACTGCATTGGACCTCTAACTCAATACCACATGAAACTATCATCATAGGTGATTTCAATATTGTTTGGATGACCTGCTCCTCTCAAATCCCCACAGATTTTATCAACCTTTATGGATTTACTCAAATCATCCAATTCCCCACAAGAATAGATAGGCAACCGAAAAGGAATACTCTCAACTGGATACTAATAAATAGACCTACCCTCTCCTTTCAGTCTGGTTGCCTCCCTGACAGCCTAAGTGACCATCAATCGTTCTACTAAGGCATCAGTTTCATCATAACAAATAATCAGCTTACCATGTAATAAGAAGCAAAAAACATTTTAACACACCAATTTCTTACAAACCTGTAACTGGACACCTCTAAAGCTACTTCCCTTAGAAGAAGGAGTTCACGTCTTTAACACTACCTTTTTACATATCCTAAACACACACACACCTCCTAGAACCATTAGAATGAAATCAAAGGCTGCTCCTTGGCTAAGTAAAGAAACTAGGTCACTACTAATAACTAGAGATGAAGCCTGGAACCATTAGCATTCTACTAGGTCCCAAACATCAAAACAATCATAAAAGAAACTGTAATAAATTGTACCAAATCAACCAAAAAAGATATAAAAAAGTCTTGGATGATGAAGCCTAGTCATTAGATGAAAGCGCTCATCCTCTGTGTTTTGTGAACATTATAAAGATTTTTTTAACCTACGTGGCGTCCAGGACTTTTTTATATCTTTTTTGGTATCAAAACAATCATACTTAGAGCTCCAGAATAAAGCAAAAAAATCAGTTAAACAAGATAAAATTAATTACAACCAGAATATACAAGCAAAGCACCAAAAACCCCTCAAAAGTTCTGGGCAGCCATTAACAATATTTTCCTTCCAAGAAAATCCACTACACCCAACCCATCAACCAATAACACCACTGAAAACATAGCTACCCAATTCAACAAATATTTCACTGGAACTATAACTGCCTAATCTAATCTTCAGAACTCCACCCTCCACTGAACCACCCAAGACAAGCATTAACAACTCCTGTTTACATTCAAAAAATTCTCCATCAACAACATTACAAAATAATTCAAAAAGCTGAAAGTCACAACTCAGAAGAATTGCAGACCAACTTCCAAAAGAATTGCTGCTGATGCAATAGCCTACCCTGTAACCATCCTTATCAATAGATCCATTTCCAAAAATGAAATCACTGAGATTTGGAAAATCTCCCACATAATATCCCTATAGAAAGGTGGTATTTCTACAGAATTGACTAATTATCATCCAATAGCCATCCTATCCCCTCTATCCAAAACCCTAGAAATATGGGTACATAAACAAATTATGGATCACTTACACACAAACAAACTTATATCCAGCACCCAGCATGGCTTTTGTCCATCCCATATCACTACTACGGCATTAATGTCCTTCACCAGTGCAGTAAACCACCACATAAACAATGGAAATTTGCATCCGCTTTCTTTCTTGACCTTTCTTAGGCCTTTGATATGGTCACAAATATTAAGCTTACCCAAGTTATTTCCGAGTTTAATATCAGTCAGCCTTCTGTCTCTTGGTTCCATAACTATTCATTAGGTTGCCAGCAGGTTGTCCAATGGCAGAACAACCTCTCCCCTCTTCTTCCAGTTACAATAAGAGTTCCCCAAGGCTCCATTCTAGGACACGTACTCTTCTCACTTTTTATTAACAATCTACATACTTCCTCTCTTCATGCTTCTGTTATCCAATATGCAGACGATTGAACCTTAATCTCTTATTCCTTTCTCTTGGTTGAAACATGGCTCAAAAACTCTAAGCTAATTCTAAGCCCTAACAAAAGAAACTTCTTCTGTTTAACCTGACAAGATCCACCACATCAAACCCCTCGTTTCTCCTGTAACTCACACTAAAGTTCTAGGTGTTGAAATTGACTGTAATATGAAATTTGACATCCATATCTTCCAGACCAATAAAAATCGGGTGTTCTATCCAGAAACAAACAATTCATTACTAAACAGGCTAAATTCACCAGTGCACATAACCATCTCATATCTACATCCTCAATGCCTCCCCAGTACTCACAAACTTAAGAAAGACTGAAACTGCAAACTTGATTCCTGCTACAATAAAATAGCCAGTTTTGCCACAGACTCTCCTTTCACGTCACATCATTGTTCAGCTCTTAACTTAATTGACTTGAACTTCCCCAACACCTTCTCTATAACCAACTGATTTTTGCCCACAAAACCCTTCACCAACCTGACAAAACCCCTGCCCTCCAAAAATTGAATACTTCCACACTCAAACAATAGATCACTCTGCTCAAGTAATAGATTACTTTTACAGGTAACAAAAGCCAACTACACAGCTGGCGATTCTCTCTTCTCCAACTTCATATCTAAAAATGGAATGCTCTGTCCCACAATACAGTATCCTATTCTTCCTTAACAAAGTTTAAACAAATGCTAAAAACTCATCTGGCAGGTACATGGCTATGCTCCTGCACCAGCCCTGGTTAATTCACCCTCAGTTTCTAAAGCTATTTAACCCACTTGCATCAACTAAACTACCAGACTACTAACCTCAGTATTCTAAGAGTCTGATTTCTCAACTACTTGTCCATTCTGCAATACTATATATCAACAACACTAAGAAATTCCAGTGTATAATGTTTCTCAAACCTAGATTTAGTATGTAAAATTACAACAGGTCTTTTATCATATCCCTTACAGATAAGTCTATGTAGTGGGTTGCTATCTGAAATCTATGCCATGGGTAATTTCTGGCCACAAATTATATTTCTCTTAAACTGCATTTTTCCATATATACTATAACCTGTACCTTTAATCAACTGGATTTACTGTCATACTTTCTGTATTGCTGTACTGTACATTGTATGTTGTTATTTTACATTCTATTTTTTTTTCAAACTGTGATTTGAATCATATTTGTATCTGGTATTTATATCTTGTATGTGGAGCTCTTCTTCCTGGGCCTCTGCTGAAACAGGACATGTGTCCAGTCAGACTTTATTGGTTATCAAATGTAAAATAAAATAAAAATAATAAATGAATAAATATGGGCCCAGTTTGTCCACCTCATTTCCACCTTCATATTTTTGCAAGATATTTTGCAGATATGTTTGCCTTTGTTGCAATTATTGACCATGGTCATGTATTACATTGTTGACATGGTCAATATGTGTCTAATGTATGGTCATTTTACAGAAGAAGGACATCTGCTGTGCTCGGGCTCATTCCGGTCCCCTACCCTATCCCCTAATTCCTCCCACCCCCCACTATCCCTATTCTTATCGGATACTAGCCACACCCAACCATCTAATTACTTTATCATCCTCACTAACCTCCACTGATAGAGCACTAGTACCTTTTATTAGCCTCTCCCTTTTTCTTTCAGTACACTCCTACCTACCTCTCATACACATAATCATACCTCAATTAGCTCATCCCTCACTAACCCCTAACAACATGTTTCTTTTATGCATAGCCTCCTTAATCATTTTATCATCTCTTTCATACCTTACATCTTACCACATATATTACAAGAATCTCCTCCTTTCTATAATTCAGCTCCCAAACCTATCAACCCTAGCCTGTATCACTTTTCTATCTCTTCTGCTGTTTTCAATTCTTGTCCCATTAACTATGCTCCTTACATACTACTCCCTCACCCCCACTCCCCCTCATCCTCCATTCAATATGACAGGGACATTACAAAATACTTGAAAATTATTATTTACATAGCTCCAAGCTGTCTTGCTGCGAAGACATTCATCCAAATCACGGTCCATCAACTTCTTTAAACACCACCACCACTCAAATTCCCAACCACCCCATCAACTTACTTCATCTTCCTAGAGAAACAACTGACCTATTCCTATTTAACATTAATATTAGAAGCATCTCCAGTAAAATTCATGACCTGCATGCCTGTCTATCTCTATACACTCCAGACATAGATGTTATCACAGAGACATGGCTAAAAGCACACATCACAGATAATGAAATTATACCACCAGGATACAATATTCTATGGAAAGATAGGACTGACAAAAAAGGTGGTGGTATTGCCTTACATTATAAAAATCATTTTGCAATTGAGACTTTAAATATAAAACTCCCTAGCTTGGACAAAGCAGTAACACTTCTTGCCCAACTAAAACTCAACTCTAACAAACTAATAAACATAGCTGGATGCTATATACCACCCGGAAACAATATAGCCACCCTTGAAAACCTACTCCAACTCCATTGGTCCTGCACATCACTTCTACATGAAACCATCATCCTGGGGGATTTTAACATAGACTGGCTGACATGCAATTGTCATGCCCCCACAAATCATGTCAACCATCAGGGCTTTACACAAACCTTCCAAAACCATACCAGAACTAACAAGGCTACTAACAGGGACTCAGTCCTTCACTGGATACTAACTAAGAGACCACTTTACCCATCTAATGCAGGTTGCCTCCCTGATGGCCTAAGCAAACATCTAATAACCTTTCTTCTTAGACAACATTCCCATTGCAATAATGGAACTGTCTACCAACTAATCAGAAATAAAACAAGAAACTTTAACCCCAACATCTTTATTACAGACCTAAAAAATGTAATTGGACACCATTAAATCATCTTGACCTAAATGAGACCATAAAACTCTTTAATTCCACCTTTCTAAATATCCTGAACTGAAATGCCCCACCCTGAACTATCAGAATCAAAGCTAATAGCGCACCTTGGCTAAGTAAAGAAATTAGATGCCTCCTCAAAACAAGAGACAAAGCCTGGGACCACTGGCACAAAGACAAGTCCCAAGCCACTAAACAAACATATCAGGAGCTCAGGAATACAGCTTAAAAACTCATAAAATGTGACAAAACAAACTACTACCATAATCTGCAAATAAAGTGTAAGAACAATACTCAAAAGTTCTGGGCAGCTATAAATAAAATTCTCTTGCCAGGTAATGGTAGTGCTCCCACCCCTAACACAGATAACACATCTGACACCATAGCCACACAGTTTAACAAATTCTTTACTATCACCATTCTTACACTATCCAATCAACAAAACATCTCTAATAACCTCCCCTCTATAGAAACCTGTAAATCACATAGTAACAACAACCCATTCCACTTCCAACCTGTCCCCACCAATATAATTAGAAAATACCTTAAAAAAGCTCAGGCCCACAACACTAGCTTCTGACAAATTACTAGTAGAATTCTTACAAATAGCAGCTGATGCCATTGCCTTCCCAATATCCATTCCCATTAATAGATCTTTAACTGAAGCCTTTGTCCCGAAAATATGAAAATATCACATATCATCTTTCTTCATAAAGGAGGGAATTCTACAGAATGTACAAACTGCCATCCAATAGCTATCCTATCCCCTATAGTCAAAATCCTAGAGAGACGTATACATACTTAAACTATGGGCTACTTGCATACCCACAAACTCTTATCTGTCACCCAGTCACCCAACATGGCTTTCATCCCTTTCACAGTACCACCACAGCTATGTCTTTCACCAGTATAGTAAACAACCACAGAAACAATGGCAAATTTGCTTCAGCTACCTTCCTCAATCTGTCAAAAGCTTTTGACATGGTTATACATAGTATGGTTATTAAAACTCTTTCTGATATAGATCTTACTGGATCTTCCTTAGAATTGTAACAAAGTTATGTAGCCGGCCATCAACAAGAAGTATTGTGGCAACAGGAACTCCCATCACTGCTTCCAGTCACACTTGGAGTTCCACAAGGCTCCATTTTAGGCCCCTTACTCTTCTCTCTTTATACTAACAGCCTTCACATTTCCACTCATCATGCATATGTCATACAATATGCAGATGTTTCCACACTAATTTGTGCAGCATTTTCTTTAAACAAACTCCAATTACTTACTCAAGTACAAATATGACTCTGTCATTGTCCATGTTGGAGTGAATGACTTGAGATGTACCTCCCTGGACTACATGAAAAGAGACATAGAAGAGCTCTCAGATCATGTGGCCCAGGCCCTGCAATACCAGTCTATAACTCTTACCTCACTTTTTGGCCACCAAACCAGGACCTAAACACTAAAGGTGGAGAAATGTCCGTATTCACCAAGGATATTCACAACATCAGGCTAGTTGCCTAACACAATGCATCTGAAATTCTCCAGGTGCAACTAACACTAGGTAAGACTGCAGTCCAAATTGTAGCTTGCTACAGATCCCCCACCATGCCCCAAGATACTTACTACACCTTTCTAAACATATTGGAAAATATTAAGATACAACCAAACACCCCAATACTGGGTGATTTCAACTACCCTGCCATTAACTGGGAAATCTACTTGTGTGCCAACACCTTTGCCCAACAGTTCTTGGAATTCATAAATTCCAATGCCCTGGATCAACTAATGCTTAGTTCCACCAGGGGCTCCAATATCCTAGACCTGGTCATTACCAACATGGGAAATCAATGCTCCACATCTATGGTCACCCCCTCGTTGGTCAGGTCTGACCATAAGCTAATCACCCTTGACATCCACATCCCACCCCCACCCCCCCACCCCCAGTAAGGAAACCTCCATAAAAAACTTCTTGAAAGCCAACTTCATGCTACTGAAGTCAGAAGTGACAAACTTCATGACACCCATGCAGACGGGAACTGAAAGTTCAACTGCTGAATCCTACACTAAGGCACTGTATGAGCACATCCACTAATGCATGAATCGCGCCATCCCCAATAGAACCAAGATGCTCTCCTCCAAAAAAAGGAAGCCAATCTGGTGGTCCCTTGCCATAAACAAACTTTACAACAAAAGGAAGAAACTGTTGCAGAAAAGAAGAAAATCCCAGGATGCAAAAAACTCCCTTACCAGCCTCAGTAAGAAGCTGAGATCCCTCATAAAATCCTCCAAAGCTAGTTACGAAAATAAAATTGCCAAAGATTCCAAAGACAACTACAAGGCATTCTATAGCTATGTCAAGACTCTAAATGGCAATGCTCAGATCTGCTCTGAGCTACAACAAAATGGCATTAAATATACTGATCCCAAGGATATTGCCAATATCCTGGCAAATCGATTCAGTGCAAATTTCACCCCCCTCTCACCCCCTAAAGGACCCATCTCAATACTGAATGATTGCTAAATTCCAGTAATAATGGCCACACAGATAAAAAATGCACTCTCCAAAGCTAAGAATCCAGCATCCATGGGACCAGATGACATCCCAGGCTGTGTACTACATGAACTACAAAATTAACTGGAACCTCACCTAAGTGTCATGTTTAATCATAGCCTCAGGCTTCATGCCCACTGAATGGCACACAGATACAGTTATCCCACTCCATAAGGGGGGAATCCACCTTGGAACCCGAGAACTACCGCCCCATCAGTCTGATGAGCCTGATCTGCAAGGCCATGGAAAGTATTATCGTGGAACTTATAAACAAAGACATTGGTAACCTTCAAACACTGGACCCCACCAGTTTGGGTTCATGAAGGTCCGATCTTGTCCCCTGAACCTGATTGACTTCTTCAAATCAGTCTCCGGAGCCGTGGACAAGGGTAAGGTGGTCCACACAGCCTATCTGGACCTCACCAAGGCCTTTGACACCATCTCCCTCTCTGGAATCATAGATAAACTTACTAAGCTGGGCATTAATCCCTACATCACTCGATGGGTTGCCAACTGGCTTACTGACAGAACCCACACTGTAAAAGTAGCCGACTTCAAATCCAGTTCCAGACAAGTGACAAGTGGAGTACCTCAGGGTTCACTCCTGGGACCACTCTTGTTTGGCATCTACTTCTCTGAAGTACGGGCCAACACTAAGGGACTCTGGCTAACAAAGTTTGCAGATGACTGCAAACTGGGAGCCATTATTGAATCCCCAAATGATGTGGATATTCTACAAAAGGGCCTTACAGAAACAGATGCTTGGTGCCAGAGTCATGGGCTAAAGCTCAATGCCAAGAAATGTATAGTTATCCCCTTTGGGAAAAAACATGTACCCATGAATTACCACATAGGTGGCAGTACACTAAACACTGAAAGTGTGATAAGAGACTTAGGGACACAGGTGGACAGTGGTCTCACCTTCGTTAACCACATTGCCACAACAGTCAGAAAATCCTTCTATGTGGCACACCTCATCACTAAGGGCTTTTTATCCAGAAAAAAGGAGGTCATTGTCCCACTGTACTCATCCCTCATTAGACCCATTATAGAATACAATGCCCCGTTTGGCATGTACCTCTCAAGACATCTGCAACAACTTGAAAGGCCGCAGAAATGCCTCACTACAAGAATCACAGGCCTAAAGCAGATGCCCTATGCTGACCGTCTAAAAAACTCCACCTATACTTTGTCGCATATCGTCTACTCAGAAGTGATCTCTGCTTAACATACAAGGCCATGTCACACCCAGAGCTGTTGGGCATGCTACACTTAAAGAAATCCCAATCCCTCAGAGACACATGCTCCAGGGATCTAAACCTTGTCATCACAATGAACAAAACATGCTGGAGGGATGGGTTCTGACCCTGAGATTCCCCAGACTCTGGAATAGACTGTCCATACATGTCAAGCAGAGCACCTCTTTGGCCCTCTTCAAAAGGAACCCTGATGATTAGATGGGCGATAGAAAATTCACCCCAGGGATCACCTCAGTTGTCCTGCTAGATAGGGATCCAGGGAAGTAAATACTGTGAGAAGAAATAGCCAGGGAATTGTTATGGCTAGGCTTGGATAGGTCCTAGGGCCGATAGACTAGTACCAACCTATGAACCTATGAACTCTACTTTCATTCCTATAAGTTGAATCATATCTATCCAACATCCAACTGATTTTGAATCCTAGTAAAACAAAACTACTTCTCTTCAAACCAACTAGATCCACCTCCTTAGACCCCTCCTTTAATATTGTGTCCAGTAACAAAACTATAATTTCTCCCACAGCACACACAAAACTTCTTCGTGCTGAGATTGACAATAATTTGAGATGTGACATTCACACAGACCACACTATTAAGAAAGTACATAAGAAATTGGGTACCTTCTATAGGAATAGACAGTTTCTCACCAAACCAGCAAAAAACACTCTATCATGTACCCATCTCATCTCCACCCTACTATACACCTCCCCTATCCTTACCAATCTCAAAAAGACTGATTTATCAAAATTAGAATCCTGCTACAATAAAATTACCAGGTTTACCTCTGACTCCCCTTATAAAACACACCACTACACAGCTTTAAAGCAACTTAACTGGCTAGAATTTCCCATTCTCTTCAGAAGAATCAACTGATGCTAGCTCATAAAATCCTGCATCATTCTCAGAAACCCCCCTAACTGCAAAACCTACTTCAACCTTACTCTAGTAAAAGGACTGTCCACTCTAACAATAAATTCCTTCTAGAAGTTACTAAACCCAACAACACAGCAGGTGAATCACTCTTTTCTAATTTTGTGTCCAAAATATGGAACTCTTTACCACCACCCATAACTTCCATACCATCAATATCCTTGTTTAAAAAGTCACTAAGAACACACTTTACAGGTACTTGGCTCTGCTGTTGTCCTGGTCCAGGATAATCCTGCCATAATTTTTACTATCCTACTCAGTCTAAGAAGAGGATTAACAGCTCATGTCTATAATGGGAAAAATTTGGACTCTTACATTACAATACTTGTCTTTTTTGAAATAACTTATATATCTGTATATACCATTATTACTTACTTGCATCTACCTGCAAATGATGGATTATTTCTGTGAATACTCACAATTATTGTATATACTGTTTTCCTTCTTGACACTATTATTATGTATTACTATATCAACTTTGTACTTTATTGTTATTTCATAGAGCTTTTCTTCCCGAGCCTCCAGTGAAAAAGGACCAGTGTCCAGTAGACTTTCCCAGTTAACAAATGCAAAATAAATAAATAAAAATTCACTGGCTACAGCTTGTAATACATCCGTGCTCTAATTATATGTTACCAGTATACATTACTAAAATTCAAGCACACAACCTAATTGTTTTTTTAGCTGTAGTGTTAGATTTATGCAAATGTTTTTACATGTTATTGGTACGCAAACCTCTCAACTTCTCAACACAAGAAATCTGGACAAAACCAGAAATAATGGGGGGACAAAGGCCCAAAAATAGGGAAATATTTAAAATATTGCTCCTATAAAGTTAGAAAGTTGCTAGAATGACAGATTTTCAGTTATTATCTATTTTCTGAAAGAAGTCTGTATGTCATTATTTAACATTATTTAGTGACTTCAATCTTCTTTGATCTGCCAGAAAACCACAGATTTTAAAAGGAACAGACCAAAAATAAAGGGTAAAAATCTGGACATTCTGCAAAAATCTGTACAATTGAGAGGTATGTTTTAAGTGTATATGTATTGACACTTCTTTCAGGTGCATTCCATTTAGGTCATACATACATATATGCCTACACCTGTGAATTGAGGACCCGGCCTAATCCAACCTACATCAGGGACCCATGCTAACATTGGGAGGGGGTGTATGTGTCCTATTGGCCAATGTGTACCTGCAATAAAGCCCAGCAGCCCATGGTCAATACGTTTCTGGCCATCCTGTGTTCAATTTCCCAGCTTTGGTTACCTGGGATAGCTCTGTTGAGTGAAAGCTGGACATAAAACAAATCAACCTGCCAAATATGAACTAAGAATCGCTTCACTCAGTGTAGGTTAAATGACATGATGGGGATTGGAAGTGGATGACATGATGGTACGGAGGAGGCTGGACATCCTATGTATCCAAGAGACAAGATGGAAGGGCAACGCAACAAAACCACTTGGTTTGGGATCCAGCGCCTACTACACAGGGGAAGGACAGGCTAGAAATGGTGTGGGAATGGTTGTAAGAAAGAGGCTTCAGAAGGTAATGAGGGATGTCATCAGAATTAGTGACAGACTCATGGCAATCATACTCCAGCCTAATGACAGGGCAGTATTCATAATCTCAGGCTATACCCCACAACAGGCTTATGATAATGAGAAAATGAGTGCATTCAGACAGCAGTTGCAGTACCTACTATATAAAGCAGGACAACATGAATTGATGTTGATAAAGGGTGATCTGAATGCACATATCAGGACAGATAGAACAGGATATGAGGACTGCTTGGCTCCACGTGGGTGGGGCAATGAGAATAAAGAAGGAGAGGTCATTCCAGATTTCTGTCTGTCAAATGGCTTGATAGTAGCCAACACATGGTTTAGAAAAAGAGGCAACCACAAGATCACATACAAGGGTGGCCAACATGCAACTCAGGTAGACTTCTTTCTAGGAAGGAAAGGGCACTGGGGTAGAATCAGTGATTGCAAAGTCATCCCCAGTGAAGCAGTCAGCCCACAGCATAAACCACTGGGTGCCACAATCAGTGGAAAGCAGTGGTCAGAGAAGGCTCTGCGGTCAACAGAGACCAGGCTGAAGACCTGGAAGTTGACTGGAGAGAAAGCACAACAGTTCAAGGAATTACTCAGGGCTCTAGCATCCCAAGAAGAGGAAGAAATAAGTGGAGCTGAAAAAGAATGACAGTGCCTCAAAACAGTATGTGTGAGGCCTACAAAACAGATATGTGACCAAGCCAGGTATGGAAAGTTACATAAGGCAAGCTAGTGGTGGAATGCTGAAGTCCAGAAAGTTATCAAAAGAAAGAATGAGTGCAGGAAAAAGTTGGAGATAGAAAAGACAGACCAAGCTAGGAAGGAATACTGGCTGGCTAACAAAGAGGTTAAGAAAGGAGTTGCACTCTACCAGCTTCTGGAAAGTGACTCAGTAGGTGGCACAAATAAAGTCTATCTGATTGGAAGGCAAAGACAGAAAATTAAAAAAGATAGACAGACACCCTTCATAAGGGTTGCCGGTAACAACCTGCTAACCAGTACACAGGACAACAAAGGCAGATGGAAGTACTTCTATATGAAGAAAACCTCACAGAAGTTGTAATGCCCCAGACACAGCCTACCATGAGTGAAGAAGAAGAGCCCACAGTAGAAGAAGTAAGAACAGCACTAAGGAAAATGAAGTCAGGGAAAGTAGCAGGCTCAGATGATGTCACAGCAGATATGATAAAAATGCTGGGTGAAACAGGGGAGAAATGGCCCCTGAGGGTACTCATAGCATTGTGGAGAGAAAGGCATATCCCAGTTGACTGGAGAATAACAATAGTCCTGCCAGTGTACAAGAACAAAGGGGACATCCACAATTGTGGGCAGTACAGAGCTACCAAACTCCTGTCACATTGCATGAAGGTTCTGGAGAGGAAGATTGATAAATGGATATGCAGAGAAGTAGAAAGTAAAATGGAAAATGAGCATTTCAGATTCAGATTAGGATGCAACACAACTGACCCAATGTTCTCAGTGAGACAGATAATTGAGAAGAAGCTAGAGATGAGAAAAGAATGCAATTGCGCACTCCTAGATTTGGAGAAAGCATATGAAAAAGGTCCCATGAAAGCTGATTATGGCAGTCCTGTGGTGGTTCTAAGTCCCAAAACTATTTATATAATCAGTGCAGACTATGCACAGGACCCAATGACTCAAATACAAACAGTGTTTGGTCTCGAAGAGGAGTTCCCAGTGAGATTGGGTGTGCATCATGGTTCAGCTCTGAGTCCACTGCTGCTCATACTGGTGATGGTTTACATTAGTAAAGAGGTCAGAGGGGACAGATCAACAAGAATGCTGTATGCAGATTATGTGGCATTACAGGCAGACTCTGACCAAGAACTTAAGCAAAGGATAAGGGAATGGAATGCAACACTGAAGGCACATGGGATGAAACTTAGTACAGATAAGACAGTGATAATGGCACCAAATGCAGGAAATCAGAAGAAGCTGAAAGCTGAGACAGAAGGAAAGATAGCGAAACAGGTTCACAGCTGCAGGTATGTGAGAGGGGTGGTTGAGGAGAAGGGAAGCCTGAATGAAGAGGTCAAAGCAAGAACCAGAGGGACTACTGCCAATTGGCATAGAGTGTCAGACGTAGTATATGACAGAAGAATGCCAAAGAAGCTGAAAAGTAAGGTGTTCAAAACAGTGGTGTGACCAGTGCTACTCTATAGTCCAGAAAGTTGGGCAGTAAAGGCAGAAGAGATGAGGAAGCTAGAGGTCATATAAATGAAGTGCCTCAGACAGGTGGTGGGATGCACACTGTAAGACAGATGAAGAAATGAAGACATAAGAGCAGAAGCCAAAGTAGTTCCAACTGCAGAAAATATCAAACAGAACAGAATACGGTACAGAAGGAAATCTGATGAAGAAGATTTGAGACAGACATGAAGAATGCAAGAGGAATGAGGCCATCCAGCTAAGAGATAGATGGACTGTGTGTGAGCAAAGATCTACAACAGTCAGAGCTAAGTTTCAAAGAAGGCATGAGCATGGCATTTAATCGATGACTAGTGAAATCATCACTGAGTCAAGGTTAAAACTGCCGGTTTATTTTATAGTTTGTATTTCGTGTTTTTGTGAATTTAATCGGTGACTCCCTGACCCCATTTAAAAACTGGAAAAAAGGGGGTTGATGAGTGATGATGATGATGACTTGTGTGTTGCCATTGATATGCCATATGTGTGTGTGACATATATGCATTCTAGTACACATTTGCTTGGGTTGTGTACACCTATTTTTGTATTTAGTAGCCATTTTGCTGCTTTACTGCAGTACTGCTGTTTGGCACTGTGCTCAGTTGTTTGCCTTTCATGTGCATGGTCGGGGCTCCTTGGATATGCATGTGCTCATCTGTGATATTGCTTAGTTTACACTTGCACTGCTGACAGACTACTTGGATATGTATTTATTTATCCAGTGTGTACTGTGATTCCTATTTATTACTCTTCAACACACATCTACCATTGGTTATACATATCCAGGTATGACTGCCACACAGTTTGTGACATTTCATAATGTGATAGTACAGAGGTAGATATGTTTTTCTGTATTTCACTATGGCCAGTATACATATAAACCCTATTTGACAACTTTCCAATTGCCTGCGTTGTGCAGGGTGCCATCTGTGTAACTTACCTGTCCTTACTTTTTTTTCCAATCTTTGTCTGTGATGTGTTATGATATTTCTTCTGTGGGTATACCTGCTGTGATGGCCTTGTCTTCCTCTTCCCCTATCTATACCTTTTCTTCTATTTTAAAAATAAATAAATAAAAAGATAGGGACTATTCTCACCAAAAAAAAAATTGCCCTTTCCCTCTGATTTTCCTATTCCAACATATTTCTTGCATGCCTCTCTTCTTCACCCACACCCCACATTTTCTTTTCTATTTCCTAATATCCTTGGGTGTATGTTACCTATTTTCCCCACAAAAGTCCTGCAACCATTGTTAGCTAATGTTTGCTGTGGCACTGTGGCCATGGTTGCCCTTTGCCTTTATTTATTTTTTATTAGAACATTTACAGATTACATTGGAATCCATAAGTGCTAGCTAGCATACTTTAATAATAACGGACTTCCACTGAGATTCCATAGTTGTACTTCAGCTTACTGGAGAGATTCTGGTATAGATGTGTATTTATGACTGTCAGGCTGCTTGGATTGTGAGATTCTTTCTGTAAGTTTGTTAATCTACATCATGCTTTGACAGTGATTTTTCAGTACTTATAGATTACCTGTGAGTGATATACAGTGCGCTGTTTCTACTGAGATAGTCTGATGCGTACCAAGATATTGGGCATTTACTGTGGCGTATTTACCTATTACATTATTATCCTCAACTTTGTTGCTGACATCGTCATAATTCTCTGGATTCCGCAAACCTTATGGAATCTGGCCCACAGTTTTTGAAGAAAATAATAAATAAATAAAAATAAAAAGTATTTTATTGTAGGGTGATAAACTATTATGTGAAATATCCATTATGAACACCTTTACAGTGAATCAAAACTACTGATATTTAACTTCAGAGTACAGAGCTCATTTTAAAATATTGTAATGATTTCAGGTCCACAAAACATTTTCAGAAAATAATCCATCAATCCATCCATCCACAGACCCTGTTTCCTCATTTATTGCACAAGTGTGGGGGGTGCCACTTAAACAATGACAATCATCTAGAGCCAAAGTTCACACCACCAGGTGGCTAGCCCTGCCTTGACACTTCAGGATAAAATCTTGACTGAATATTAACCACAACTTACAAATATTTATTTTTGCTATTTTCTAACTTTTCATTTATATCAGAAGACCAGTTGCTTTAACATAATCACTGCTGTTTCTGGGTTTGTGCAGGAATAGAATTTACTATTATTGTAAAACCATAATCTTATAAATGTCATTATATCATAATGCAGTATTTTGAAGAGCAGTAGTATTGATGAAAACTCTTGTCTTCTCTGCTGCAAGTGGACCTAATTCAGTAAGCTAAGGTCAGTTGTCATCAGTGGCTACCAACTGCAGTACCATTAATATGTGTAGCACACCTGACAGAAGGAAATGGAGCCGATACAAAAATATCAACAAGGAGGATCTTAGAGTGTTTTACTCTGCTTTCTAAATGCATATGTAAGCGCATCATTCTTTACCCTAGCTTTGACTCTCCAGCCATTCCCTGTTACTGTTCAAAGCCAGTGTTTAAAATCACCTCATTCATTCACCTGTATTGTGACTACAGTAGAATGCAGATAATGAACAAGTAACATCACTTGGTTGTGAACCAAGTTATAGAATTTCTATAGCAATGGTACTGTATAAGGGTTTGGTGTGGGGTCTCTATAACATGAGACTGTATACCGTTTGGATAGACATCCATATACTGAAGCTAGTTTTACTGAAATTTGTTTCAAATGAATATTACAGAAATTAAGGGCAAGCAGCACCTTGACCTGCCCATCTAATCTGGGGCTTTACTGCAAAATCAATTTAATTTTGCATAATAATTCCCAGTTCTTAGTACCTTGGGTAAATAATGTAAATTATTCTGTTTTCCTATCTTTACTATGCAGAAACTTAGAAACTATACTTTTATATCAGATATTTTCAGTGAAATGTAATTCTGTTTACTTCATCTTCAGCCTACTAAGCTAGTAATTTTGGTGCATATGTGTGTGTGTGTGTGTGTGTGTGTGTGTGTGTGTGTGTGTGTGTGTGTGTGTGTGTGTGTGTGTGTGTGTGTGTGTGTGGGGGATAGATCTTTATAAATGAGTTTGGCATTCAAACAAGACTAAAGTGAGAGGAATTATTTTCACCTGTGCTATAAGGTGTAGACACCAGGTGGGGTGAACAATGGCTCTAGGTAATAGTCACTGTCAGTGTGACACCCTGATCCCATACATAAATAGGAAACATAGGGCTGATGTTTGTTAAACAGATGGGGGACTAAGCATCCAAAGGCCAGTTTTCTTTTCAACGTGCCAGATGCTGGCAGGATATGCTGCTTGGTATCTCCCAGCAATGAGCAGTACTGCAGCAAACTATCCCTCTAATGTAGGGCTGTTCCAATGGCTATCTCAAAGAAGCCATATATGCGAAAAAGCATTGATGGTAATTCTGGAGGCTGCAGGCATCATGAGTTAAAATAGCTGCATTGAAATAGACCAGGCCATTAGTCCCATAATTCCAGACAGATACCTAAATAACTCAGGCTGGGGTGAATGACATCTTTGTATGAGGTGATGGCAAGATATTTTATTTTGCATTAAATTCCTTGTCAGAAATATTGACCTGGATGCATATCAACCTCTAAGCTCCAGATAGTTGAAGCTCCCTTGTATATTTCTTTCTTATTATGTCTTTGTCAGTCTATTATATACCACTGCAGAATTTCATATCCATTCAGATAACTGTAAGTAGTTTGTATGTATACATGTATATAGATAGATAGATAGATAGACAGATAGACAGATAGATAGATAGATAGATAGATAGATAGATAGATAGATAGATAGATAGAGAGATAGCTATAGGTTCTGTCCATTTAATCTAAAGGCAGAATATGTAAAATTGCTGCTGGCACAAAATAGCTACACGTTAGAATGCTGAACATTTGGAATTTGCCCTTTGTTTACTGTTGTGTTATCTGGTTGCTGGTATATGTAAGTTGCAGGGAGTGTGGGGTGCAGGAGGTTGCCCTCTGAATAAAAATAGGTTTTATTTTTTTTTGATACTTTAGGTTTAGATATTTTGTGTTAGATATTATGACATACACAGTATAAACCTATATATCTATATACCTATATCTATCTATATCTCTTCCTCACTCTCTCTTTATATACACACACATATATATATATATATATATATATATATATATATATATATATGTGTGTGTGTGTGTGTGTGTGTGTGAGTGTGTGTGTGTTTATGAATGATATTAATACATTAATATCTGTAATATAGCTTTTTCAGTTAGATAAGGCTTGACTGTGTATAGGGTACTGAGTTTTGGGTAAACTTTTTTTTTTTAGTTTTCTTTATGTAGAGATAAAACTTATTGTTGTCACCTATTGTGATTTATAGAGGCTTGGTGCGTGTGACTGTTTTAATTTTAGTATTGTTAACAGAATGTACTGTATGGATGGGAAGAGGAGTAGTTTTGTTTTGGGGGGTTTTAAGGAGAGTTGCAAGATGCTTAGCCACTTCTCAACAGACAAAAGTGTTCTCTGTATAATCTCTTAAACTCTTCTATTTTTTCATTGGAATTAACTGCATTATGTTTATGAATGTGTCTCCATTGAAGTAACCTAAGCTATATGAGTACATAATACGCACACACACACTCACACACACACACACACACACACACACACACACACACACACACACACACACACGTGTATATATATATATATATATATATATATATATATATATATATACATACAACTGTTTAAGTAAAGTTATCATGACGGTAGATTTTTCTAATGGATCGCCATTGTTGTAGCTGTTAATCTCTCCGGCCCTCTTGTCCTAATATTTCTATACTGTGTTGCCAGGGCATGGTTCTTTTTACCTTTCTGTTTATAGTTTTTGTTAATATTCTCTTTGTTTCCTAGTACATACACTCATAGTTCTTGTTTTCTTCTAGGAAAAGAAATCCACCTGCCTTTTATATGAAGTGCATGGGAAAAGTTGAGTGCATGGAAAATGCCCAAAGTTTTGAGAAGCTGGCCTGTCAGGGAGATAAACTCATAAAGCTAAGGCCACTGCAACTGTCAAGGCTTACTGCTAGTTTGATTCCACATTTTGATATTTTTCTGAGTTATAACAATAACTGTTAGCAACTTTGTTTTCCTTATTTTCTACAGCAAGAGATGTAAAGGTGAAAGTCTTAATGGATATAGGAGAAAGTTTCTCTACTCAAGAAAGGTAAGACAGGTACCATTGTTTGGAGGCTGCAGCACAGATTTTCATAATATTCTTCATTGTTTGAATAACTTTCTGCTATTGACAATTAAACCACAGGTACCTTGGTGAAGAAGTTATATGCTGAAATTTTGAGTTTTGTGTTATATGTATGAAATTTTTGAATATCAAACTGTGGACAATTATTAAACATGAGTCAGGGATACCATGGCATGGAAGAATGGATTTTTTAAACACCTTTTTTGAATTATCACTTGTGACATAGGAAAATTTACATTTACACAAAAGTAATCAAACTGTATTAACAAATTAACATTATACTTCACATATATTGCTATATATCATATAACCTAAGCAACATTACACAAATTATTCAATTCCTGACCCTTTTTTTAAACAAAAAACATCTTTATTAACCTCAGCGTGATGACTGCTTGTGAAGTGGCATCTCTCTGAGTGGTAATCAATTGATATGAGGTACTAACTGCCCCTGAAATTAAACAAATTGAAAACTACTTTATTTCCTAGTCAATCCATTAGCCTTTGAGATATCTTGGAGTCCTTAGTCTTGTTTTTGTAATATGCCTTACAGATTTGACATTTTTTTATTGTAAGTCATGCAAGCCTAGTACATTACATAGTGCATCATTTTTTCTTAGTTAGCAATGCAGAAATGAAGATCAACGATTCTAATGTTTGGTTGTGTGGTTGATGTGAAACAATCATTTTAAAAATCAGTCCTAATTTATGAATTTCATCACAAAAACTGTAATACAGTTGGATTAGTCATAGAACATTTCTCTTGTAGTGTGGAAATCCTGCCAGTACCATGCTTTTATTTTTTGTTTATCCTTTGTTGACTGGGTTAGTTTCATTGGACTAGTAGCCTCTTTTCAGGGTCAGCCCAAGGTGGGATTTATATTACCAGGGAGAAATTGGCCATGGCAATGGGGAACCTTCCATACTCTCCTTTTTTTATAAGGTCCATAGTATATTTTGCATCCGCATGAGCTACTGCTAACCAAACAGATGTCATCTCAGTTTAATTTGTCCTACAAAGGACAGTACACTCAAGATTGCAATGCCACTTTTTGCTGCACTACAGTGTTAGCAATTTGAAAATTAATCCAAAAAGCTAAACTGGGAATAGAACCCACAGCATTCTGCTCTTGTAGCACAAGATGTAAATGTGTTACCTACCAAACCACCACCCCACAGTGGTAGCTTTAGGTAATTGTTTTAAGTCATTTCCAGCATGATAGGTGAAGTAATGGATTTTATCTTCTGATATTGATAGGTAGGGGACTAGTGTCTTAATTACAAATTTCTGATGCAAAATATTTTCCTTTTGTTCCTTTGTCTGGATAATCAGATTACTATATTAATTTCCTTGCAAGGTTTTGATACAACAGTTAAATCAATCTGTTGCACTGAAAATATCATCTTCTGAATCTAAAGAGATTGCCAGAGTAGTGGTCTGTGAACGATATGCTTAAACAGTTTATGATATAATTCTATGGTGAATGCTCTGCTGGAGATAATATCTTAGTCTGCATCTAATGTATCTGCTCATCAGCCACTGATCTGGAACCATATGTTACAGACTGCACTTCATGGAATAGGACTGCAATAACAGAATGATGGGAAACAACTGACAACACCAATGATAGAGCCTCATTTGCTAATTTCTTAAGATGTCCTCTTCTATGCTTGTTCCCAGTGTCATACAATTTCTGGTTCCAGTATCTACCTCAATGACATTGCCAGACAATCTATTGATGAACTTAGATAGGTATTGCATCATACTTAAAAATCTCAGCAATGCTCAATCACATGGTCTCTCCATATGAACCCAGAATCAAGTTGAATCCCCTGCCTGGGTAATACTTTTCAATATATTTAATGCAAACAACACAAAACTGACATTTAACCTTGTCTAATTTTATTTGCAGTCAAGTGGGCACTTGAATCTCACATATTGCTGTTCAGTTGTTTCACCCCATACAAGGATGTCATACATGGTACTTTAAACACCCCTCTAATCATTCAGATATTTGTGACACTGTCTCTTGAAATAACTTTGGAGCTGATAAGGTTCCTAAAAGCTTCTGGAGAAATATGTGTCTCCCTAGTAGGGTGTAGGGAGTACAATGTATAGATCTATCACAATCCAGTCTGATCTGCCAAAAAACCCTGGTTGACATTAACAGCTATAAAAATGCACTTGGAATAAAAAAATCAATGTTTTTATTGGGCAATAAGACTTCAGTAATGTATTTTTAAGTTATGCTAATCCATTCTGTAGTGCCATCACATTGGCTATTACACCCATATCTCCCTGTGAAAAAAATATGTGAGAAGTTGTGCAAAATCTACGTATTGAAGGGATGCAGCAGCAAGTAAGAAGGCCTTCCTGATCTAATGCAGGAAGTGGGGGGTGCCAGTAAGGGATCCACTAACATTGTCACCTAATGATATCTCTCTCCAAGACAGTATAAAGACTCTTTCCTTAGAAATTCATCCAGGCAGTAGTTAGTGGAACGTTCTGTAGATTGTCTGATACTCAAAATCAGCGTGTTCATTTTTATTTATTTTGCCTGTTTATACTGTACAAGTTCTAGTTAGTGGTAGAAAGTTTTTTTTTGGTAATCCCTCAGTGACAGCAGTGTTAGAACTGGCTAGCTATTGCAGATTTTAGTATGCTGTTTATCTGTATAAAATACTTATTTTGTTCTCCTTCTGCAAGTATATATTCATTTGGATATTTAATTTAAAAAATCCGTTATCTTATTTCTTTTTTAAAGATTTTAATTATTAATTTCCAAATGTTTGTGGCTTTTTGCTGTTTGCTAATATATTTAGGGGTGACTATGTTGGGCTGGTGAATTTTCACTGTTGGGTTCTACCTTCCCAAGAAAGAGGGACTATTAAATTACAGTTACCATCTAATACTATATCACAATAAACTAATTTTAAGACT